>NW_014569808.1:65361-96826 GCF_001313835.1 Polistes canadensis
GAGAGAGAAAGGAAAGAATGTGTTCTCACGGATAATAGAGCTGTAATTCTGCTTGGCCTCCTTCGTAATTTACTTGAGTTAGTGATCGGTATAAAATCGGTGTAACTCAACGCGAGAGAGATGCTTTTTGCGTCAGAAGAGGACGGACTAACGTAAAGATGGCTGTTCCGCATAATCTTCATACTTTTCTCCCTACACTACTACTTCTTCCCTTCTTGATCTACATTTTTATATTCTCTTTTCTTTTTTTTTTTCCTTTTCTTTTCTTTTTTACTAATAAACTCGAAAAAAATAATCCAAGGGTTTTTTCTTAATAGAGGCTAATTCATCTACGGATTATTTATTATTCTTATTATTACGATAAATATATATATGATCAATTTTTTGTCTTGTTTTTTTATTTAGCAAGGAGCAATCAATTGGAATTGCAGCCAATAGCATTATGTCCTATCGTCAAATTTCTTGCTTACACTCTGTCGAATGTTTGACCGATTAAATGTACATCATATGTATGGTGCGTTATACGTATGTAAATGGGAAATGATAGACAATTGCATAAACATCGTGTCACTCGTATTTTGTTCGTTGTTGCATTCGGACGAGACGTTTACATATTGTTCATTTTGGTTTACGTTTCTTTGCGTCGATTCTTTAGTCTCTCTCTCTCTCTCTCTCTCTCTTTTGTTACGAATTTCATTTTGCATTATTTATATAGATTGTTTCTAATTTAACATCTCGACGAATAAATATATATATATATTTTGGCTAGATATTAATAATATATTTATTTAACTTGCGTATATTTAAACTCGTAAAATCTTGCATATACAAAATTTTGTATCAACTTATCGTTTGTCAGATTCGTGACGATAGGAAAATATATATATTTTTGAAAAAGAGAGGATTTCAGTAAAGAAACGACGAATATAATTTTTGACGTATCAAATAGAAGCATTATATCCAACAGCTTTGGTAAAAGGGCTGGGCTGTTTGAAAAACGTTTCACGTTCCAGCATATCGGTGATATAATATTTGTTGAGGCAAAGACTCTCGAACCTTCATGCTAACGACGTTAGCAGCCCTTTGTTATTTGATAGCTTTACACCTGATGCTCGTTCGCGCGTTAGTCTTTGGCTCAACGATACAGTAGATACTATTTTTACTAACCTTTTTATATGTCGCGCATTTTTTTTTCTTTTAATATTTTCTACGAGTAATCATCGTTTCGCACACTCACCTGCAAAAACAAAAAGATAAAAGTTGATCAATTATTTCAATGTGTATTATCGTGTCGCGCATATAATCTAAAATGTATGTATAATAATTGATATTTAATTAATTAAAATAATATCGCGAGAACGCGCGTAATTCGTATCGAAAATAATTCGTAGAAGTTAACGAACACAATTTACTGGTTAAATCATATCGCGAGTCGTGATATTGCAAATTTGGTCTATCGCATGCAACGATCGTACGAAGGGGGAGGACGCTCGAAGAAGTGGATGTAACAGTTTGTACGCTTTCGAGTTTCCCTATGTATATTGAACGACGAAAACGTCGAGGTTGGATGTGTTTTAGTATGCACCTTGTGCTAGTCCACGGACCGATACATAAATTGCTTTCAATTTCCAAGTAACAATCATTTTTGCTTTCTAAGCTTTCGCCTGTAAAGCGTGAACTTTCAAAACTCTGTCGTTCTAGACCGGACGATATACCCGTAAACCCTAAAATATTCTTCGTTTAAGGGGTACCCGACTAACCGAACCAATTCTGTAACGTTGAAATCCTTCCAATTACACGTCTTTCCTTTCAATTATATATATATATATTATATTTCTATCAATAAAATTTCACTTTTTATCGAGTTATCGAATGATTAATATAACAGAGAAGGTGGGTGGTGGGTGGTGGACGGCGGGCTGATAGGCAGGAGGGAAGAAGCGTTTTTAATCTCGGATAAATGGTTTTTAGATTTTATTAGGGTTTTTGTCAGGATTGCGTTGGATTGATTTTACGGGCAATTTATACAATGAATATACCTGAAATAATTTTCACAAATTGATATTATATTTTGAATTTTTGTTTCTAAAGTAGTCCAAGAGTGATATGATGTTAAATATTATAATATATTATATTATGAAAAATCTGCATGAAGACTCGTGTAATGTTCGTGGATGCATAAAAGAGAGAATCATAAATTAGAAAAATCTGAGTAGAACGGAGAGAGAGAGACACCGCGAACGACTCTTTATCATCTCGTTGAATTTCGCAACACGTTGCAATAATCAGTGATGTAAAGTAACGACCGTCGGGATGTTGTCCAGGGAGAGAGAGAGAGAGAGAGAGAGAGAGAGAGAGAGAGAGAGAGTCCGGACGAAAAGTCTAGACGAGAACAAAGGGTGGGATTTGTTTCTCGTTAAACGGGGAAGCGCGAGGATCCGCTTAAAAATGGCGTGAAAAAAGTGCGAGGAGGAGTCGTGGCGCGTGTTTTCAACGAAAACCTACGGGACATTTTTCACGGGGGAAAAAGGAGTGGAAAAAAAGGGCCAAAAGGGATCTCGTTCGTTCGTTCGTTCGTTCGTTCGTTCGTTCGGACCCTGCGCGAACGGATTCACAAAGAAACGAACGGGCGGATTTCCCTTCTTCGTAATAAACTACGCCTGTCGTTCCGGAAATATTCTCTCTCTTTCTCTCTCTCTCTCTCTCTATCACACCTACAGCAGACGTATACACATACACGGTATTTCGCTGTCGACCACGTGCTACCGGAAACGGGAGGCGCATCTCGTACGAGGAAAAATAAACGTACAAGTCGAAAATTTCCGGTCTCCCCGTTAAATTATGTCGGCCACACTTCAAACATCCTTGTCGGCTTGACATTCATACCCCCGGAGAACTATACTGGTACTTTTTATCGTTGTGCATTTTCCCCCGCCCACAAAATTTCTTTCTCTCTATCGCCATGCCACATCCGCGAGAGTACGTTTATTTTTTTTTATTTTTTTCCTTCCTTTTTTTCCAACCTACGAAAGCAACGTCGAGTGGGACGAAAAATAATAATAAAAACTGCAAAATGAAAAATGAACAAGAAAAAAAGAACAATAAAATACACAAAAATTTAACGTAGCTCGTAAAGCGACACACGAGACCAGTTGCTTCTCTTTCGTTCTCTCTCTCTCTCTCTCTTTCTCTCTTTTCTTTTTCATATCTCTTTAACTATATATTTTTGTAATTATTAGGCTCGTTAATCACGGCACGATTTCAAAAGATCCTAACTAACATTTCTTTCCTTTTTTATTTCGTGGATGTATTACAAAAAGAGAACAGAAAATATCGAGTAACGATAAAAAAGCAATGATGTAAAGACCTTTTCCAAGGTGTTAATATACTGAGCTTGTTCGTTAATTATCTGTTTCTTTTTACAATCACAAATTGCATCGGATAACATTGGGCAACGATAATACATTCGTACGCTTTAATGCGTCGCAAGTGCATGAACAGAAAAATCGTGTAACGCGTAGAGGGAGAATTTCGTATGTAAACGTAATTGTTGAGAATACGCAGTGTAAACTGGAAATTAAATTCGCGCATTAAATTTTGAGAATTGTAATCTCGAAATGTAGGAGAAAATTTAAGGTATATGATTTTCCCTAAATCGATCCAATATGTCTGACATTTTTCGCGTTATCGCGTTACCTACCCTTCCCTTGCGTAAATTGCAGTCGGCAACAAAGCAGAAAATTTCTTATCTCACTTTCTCTCTCTCTCTCTCTCTCTCTCCCGTGGATTTACTTGGTCGCGTAATTTTTTGTAGCGATGGCAAAAACATCGGTGGGACGTATATCCGTGCACACAAGCATGAATTCATTTAAATAAATTACAAAGATGTCTCTGGCCGTTTTGTAATTCGAACGCGACACAAACTTTTTATCCAAGTTTATAATCTATATAAGTGCATTCTATTGTATTTTATAAGGGAGCTTTAAAACAAATCAAATAAAAAGATAGCACGGGAGAATGGATAAAAAGAAAAAGACGGAATACATTTTTATTATACCAGGTTATATTACATAAATATAAAGATAATACGCCGAGAAATATGTTTATCAAAGAAACTAAATTTGTATTTAATATTAGAATTATCGATTTATTAAATATACTGATTCGCGTTAAGAACTTTTGAGATTACCAAACAGTTATAATAAAAGTGAATAGCACAATTACGATCGTTTAAATGTCGATTATTTAATTCGAACGAAAAATATGATGATAAATTCGAATAGCATAAAATTATTTCACATGGTCTTTCGCTTCGATTATTTTTTTTCATCTCAATGTTTTCAGGGGAGGTTGTTCCGTAATCGTCCATCGTTGTTGACGTAAAAATTTCAAACTCGGCAAATTTGGAACTAATTACTTTTTGCCATACTACTGTACGCGACAGGATGGATATTTTATCGACAATATAATTTATTTTCGCGTAGAGTTTATTAAACGTTGTTTGTTAAAATTAATAACACGATCCTGTTCTATACCAACGAATAGAAATTTCATCACGACGAACAAATTGTATTTATGGTTTTGCTAAAAAGAAACATTACATTTTGTAAAGAATAAATGTATAATTTATATATATCTGGGGATAGATATACGCATGCATGGGTTATATACGTTTATCAAGCCGTGCTAATATGATTAAAAAGTCTTAGTGCTTTAATTAAAGCTCGTTCGTCATATCCAGCCGCCGCGATATTCATAAACGTGCTACGCAAGCTCATCGTGAGAACTTGCCGTTCGATAACACACGAAACACACGATTGACGTGGAAGCTTTGTTCCTTTTGCAACCATCTCGAAAGCCTCGGGGAAACTCCGTAGAACTCTCCTCATTCTCATCTCCACGTCGTTTGTTTTTACGAACAACAACATATTGAACGAATCGATAACGAAGCAAGTCTCGCCGCGATTATCGAACGGTAATCTTTTCCAACGACAAAATAATCAAATATTTCTTAAAAGATGAACCAAAACTTGAAATTTCATTTTTCTTGATATCCTACGCTTCTTGTACTTCTCACCCGTGTCGAAAAATATCTTTAGAGTATCGTAAAAGTAACATAGAAACATCGATATTATTTTTCCCGAACAATTGTATCAAATCTTTTCAACATTTCGAATAATATCTCGACGCAATCTTGAATAATGTAAATCATAAAAAGGAAAAGTGTAAAAAAAACCGATAAAGCTTGACCGTGTAGGAGCTTACAAGCAAATATTATTCGGATCGAATTGAGAATCACTGTGTGCTTCTATCCGTGACGTCAGAGTTAGAAGAGCTATGCGTTGGAGTGGTTATTCGAGGCAATGGTGTGCTGTTCGAGTTAGTCAACGATGGCTATATGGAGTGGGTCACGAAAGAACATTTTTCCTTATGTGTTTTAAGATTTTCTCGGCTTTATCTATAATACCGAGAATACCACGGATTCGAATTATTCTATTTTTTCTTTTTCTTCCATTGCGATCGTTCCCGCATTCATTTTGCGAGCTTACCAATGAACATTTTTTCTTCTTCTCATCGTTCCTTAACAGAATTAAATTCATACGCGTGCAAACGCAAACGCATTCATATCCTACACGTACGTAATCTCAATGGTTTATTTTTGTTTTCTATGAGCTTCCGTAGGAGATGTCGAGTCTTTTAAACGTTCCCCCTCTCAACCCCGATGAAAGAAATCGCTCGAGGCAATATTTATCGGCAAGACGAGACGGGGGAGGACGATCCTCGTCTTATATATTACTTCATCGAATTTTACGATCGTTCCGTTTCGTATCATCGCGACGAAGGAACATCGGAAGATTCTTTTGGCAATGCTTTGCTGGTGTGTGGTCGGCCATTAAAGTCGATAGGGTATCCTTCGTCCTCCGCACCCTGTTCCACACCCCTTTCGCACCCCTTCCGCACCCCTTCCGCATCATCTCTCTTTCTAAGATCGTGGCGATCCCGTCGATTTATCGGTACGTTGACTCGGCAAAAGTAGGATAGGTATAGATATAACAATCGAGTGTGCCACCACACGAAAAAGGGATCGTAAAATCCCGCCCAGATTTTTCTCGTAAAACTGACGGACCGGTCGTTTCGCGAAGCTGTGACTATTTTTCGAAGATGATACCACGATATCTCATATATATATATATATATTTTTCCTTTTTCTCGATAATGTTTATTCTACCTTTTTATTGCAATTTTACAATGTTTCTCGCATTTTACGTACATAACACCCCAACGAGGCACGAGGGTTGACTTCTTATTTGTTTGTCGCAACAAATGTACAGATGATTGGAGACCCCAAAAAAGATACAAAAAATTGGCATCGAATATAACAGAGAAAGGGATCGCAATGTAAATGAGATAATTACTAAAGTATTTCTTTTATTCGCGTTTCACACTTTGAGAATAAATATTCGAATAGAATGTTCCACGAATATTCGAATAGAATGTATCACGAAATATTATAACGAGGGGGGAATAAATTATTTAGATAAACGTCGCTTATTGCGTTGCGAAAGTTTAATGGTGTAGGAGAGTCTCTACCTGCGATTAAGGGGGGTAGTACTCACCCCCTATTTGCCACCTTCTCTTCGGAGAGTGCCCTCTTACGAAGGACGTACCTCCTTCCAGAGAACTTGGAACTTTGGGTACTCTTGGTATCGAGAGTGGGAAAGGGAGGGAAAGAGAGAGAGAGAGAGATGGAGTGAGTTGTAGGTGGTAGGTTAACCGGAACTTTGTTCGGTTCTCTCTCTGTATATTGGGACGTGGCATCCATTATAATGTATCGCAAGTTCGTAGTACGAATGAATCCCGAGATGTTGTCTTTACCCCTTCTCCAAGTTTCGTCCCTTAAGATCTCTCTCTCGCGTTTGTTTCTTACTCAAACGTCAGACTCATGATGATGAGTCTGTTCAAACGTAGAAATACAGTCCTACTTATTTGTATACTTCTTTAAGTGCCTAACTATTGTTCCACGAGTAGAATTTCATATGCAAGGATAAAAAATACGAGGAGATCTGTTATTTCATTCTAATTTCTTGTTAATATAAACTTGGGTAGGATTGAATAACAAAATGTTCATTTTATGTAGCATTATTATTCGCCGAACAATAAAATCATCACGATATTGTAGTCGTTTGTCAATTGCAAAACAGAAAAATAGAAATATATCTATAATATTTTTCATGGAAGAAGGAAAAAAAAAAATGAAAAATATAATATTTGAAAGAATAGTTGCGGATGTAGTATAATAAAAAACAAAAGCTTCATGAGGGGGGTATTATATTTTCTATGGAAAAAAAGTATTTCTCGTTGGTTCGTAATTCGTAGCAAAATTTGTCGTTTAACTTTTAAAACACGAGTTTTTTTTTCCTTTTTAAACTGCTGCCTCTTAATTCATATATTTAATATTGCTCGCGTATCTTTTTTTTTCTTCCTATTATTTTTTCCTTGTTGTTTTATTAAAAAATTCGAGCTCGTTCATCTCGAAATTTCGTTCCACTTTTGGATATTTCAAAGTAGGTTGTGTTTCGATGAGTCTCGGGCCGATTATCAACGTAACGGTAGAAAAAAAAAACTAGCCGGCTGATCGGCCGAATCGATTGGAGAACTCTGACGTTGGCCGTTTGATTTACCCTTGTACTCGGAACTCGATAACACGAAACTGGGTCTTGATAACCGGTTTGCCACTGGCAAAACGCATACCTACGTATATAACGTTGTAGCTACTACCTGCATATATATATATATTATATACAGGTAGTATATATATATATATATATATATACAGGTATATATAGGTATCGACTGCATTCGAATGCTATGGTATATCATCTCTTTTAGCTGGATTTTAATTGGCCGAAGGCTTTAATCTCGTTGGGGAAGCCCAACTCTCTCTCTCTTTCTCTCTTTTTTTCCCTTCTACAATTTTTAACGATAAGAAGTTCTAACGTAATTACTCTCTTTCGAACGTAACCAGGAAAGATAACAACGTTCATAATAAAGTTAGTTTCTTTGAACTATTGCAGAACCTTTCACGAACCAATCCTTGTACCAACTATAAAATCCGTGCCAGAAAAATATAATACTCTACAGTCGGCCACGAAAATATTCGAACACCTATAGATGATGGTCAATGTGTTTACCAGTTTGACGATGAAATTCTTGATAGAATAAAAATAGCAACATTGGAATATAGATACCTCATTGAGGAAGGAAAGAAGGATGGTATGGGAGGGTAGAAAAATATCGAATTGCTGTCCGAAGATTTTTCTGACCGACTGTATATATTATTATTATATATTTTTGCGAATACAAGTTGAGGAATTGTATTCTAACATACAAATATGTATATCCCATTGTAGAATATGTTCGTTTTACTTCACAAAATCATTCTACATCCAGCAATGTATTTTTTACTACTACACATATACGTATATATATATATATCGTCGTTCCAACTACGTTCTACGAAATATCGTTTTTCTCGCGTATAAAGATTTTATCGACGTCTATGCCACGTCGTCATACGTTAATGCCACGTTAAGCCTCGAGGAAATCGCCCTTAGAGAAGAAGGGTACTCCGGGGTAGGGAGGAAGGGAAAAAATCGGCTCGTTCACATTCGCCTCCCTTTTTCCTCGTTTGTCTCGCACTTATAGTCTCGTAGGAAAGAACCTACGAGTAAGGAGAGGGTAGTAGGGAGACCGCTCTTTATCATACTCCACCGACCTACCGATTTTATCCTTTTACCCTTCTACCCTTCATCTCGTCAAAATTTGCGTTATGTCCTATTCTACACAGGGTGAACCCTTTCTATTTTCTCTTTTTATATATATTTGTTTCTCTCATTAGAATGAAATTTGCATTATTAAATATATAATATATAATAGGTAAATAATCTCACAAAATTTAATAATCATATCTTAGATTTATAGAGAAAATTTGATAAACGTCATGTAGATATATTTTATATATTCGTTGAAATTGCATTTGATCCGTTTTTTTTTTTTTTTTTGGCAAATTGATCGGGCAAAGAATAGCCAAGCGATTTCTTTCGTGAAAGAGTTAGGAAAAGGGACAGATAATTTTTCAAAAGGAGCAATTTTCAATTGGTCCGTTTGTAAATGGGACACACAGTGTATATATCGTCGAGCCGGATTTATCGTTTCTCGAATATTCCGATTGGAAGGTAGGGAAGAAAGGAGGTAAGATAGGAAAAAAGAAAAAATTGGAGGAGGTAGGATCGTCGTCGTCGTCGTCGTCGTCGTCGTGAGAAATGCTTTGGATCGAGGAAACTTTATCATCTCTCTCTTGCACCGTCGTTCACATTGACTTACCTTTACCTTAACCCAAAGACTTCATCGAATAATCGCCCCCCTCATCCTCCTCCTCCTCCTCCTCCTCCTCCTCCGCCACCGCTACCGCCTACGTTACGGACCTGAAACTTCTTTCGAATAATTTATAAGCGTGAACGTCTCTCAGACCAAGAATTGAATAAAAGCGAATACGATCGGATTCTGAAACGAATAAACTCCCCGATAACTTCTTTGTTTAACTTGGGTATTATTATTACGGTTGCCGAGAAACCGCCTTAGCCATTTTGTCGAAAAGGCGAGTCATGTTTTTAATGGATCTTTCATACTATCAGAAATTTCTTATTTACACGAACTTTTCAGAACAAATATCGACTGTACCTTTCGATAAGTTTCTACACTTTTTTTCTCACTTTCTCTTTAGTTTACATTTATAGTATAGTTTTCTTAAGAAATTTATATCCTCTTCTTTCTTCTTCTTCTTCTTTAGCGAATAGCGTAAAATATCATTCGCGTCGCTTTTCTCACCGTACGTTAGCGATAATTTTCACAATTTTCTCGTATTATCTAATTACCCACATCCGTTGAAAAGAAGTTACGAGCCTTTTGGGTTAAGTAATTATCTCGCATTTTGTGAAAAATATTCACGAGGAAATTAATTTTTACAAATTTTCCATGAATTTAATATATCATACGAATATATATTACCAGCTGATTTTATATATAATAATTCATTCATTACTTCAAATATACGTATTTAAAGTTTTAATTAAATTCGTACGTACAATTTTTAACGGTAAAGAAAACACGCGTTCTAATAGAAATGCATACACGCATACGCACTCACGCAATAAAATACCTGTTATTTATATCACGCGTTGAAAAAAAATATTTCGGTGTATTGGTATTTTTCAAATTAATTAATTCTCAATCTCGCACCCTTTTTTGATGATTTTTATTTGAAAGAAAGGGTTCCGTGCGTTAGCAAGCGGAATCAATACTTTTGATGGTATTAGATCAAATAGATACGTCGAAATTGCAGGAAGGAAAATTCTCTATACGTAGTCGCGCAATTAGTCCACGCTTATTGGATAGCTTCCGATGTATCGGATTTACTTGAACAAAACAATCCATTCGGAGAAACGTATCGACAGATGGATACGCGTACAACGATAGAAGCCTATGACCTATCCCTCCGAAATTTCCTTTATACTAGGAAACTATGCTATTGATTACGATGTCTCCTTTGAAATTTTGCACTTCCGTTTGACGTGAATTACTTATTCGATAGGGTAACGCAAATAATTACATTTGATTGAATAATAATTTGAACGTTTCAACATGTCCAAGTATCTAAATGTGATAATAATTATGAATGCTGCTAAATAAATGTTTTATAAATCGAACAGGTTATTAGAAGTTTTTTAAAACTTCGAACAGGAATCTTCTTATTTCTTTTTTTAAATTTAAATCTAAATCATGCTGAGAATATAACGCGAACCGTTTCCGTGGTCGAGCTCGTATTTAAGTCATAGTAATGGCGCGGATCCAACGGATTTTAATGCAAGCCCACCGAAGCGAGACCTACTCTTCTCTCTGGTCGAAGGGACTCCGATTTTCCTCTTCCTTTTATTACCTTTCTTCTCTATTTCTCTAACTCTAGAAAAAGAAAGGGAGATGCCACCGGCACATACCGTTTAAACGGTCATAACCTTTTCCAAAAGAGCTGCGTCGAGGACTCCTACCGAATATATCTAAATACGTATATGCATGTCCATGCATATCGTCTATGCACGTCTATATGCAATTCTCTTTTAAAAGTCCTACTATCAACGACACGAAACGTAGAAATATTCTATATATATATATGTTAAATAAATTAATTAAATATTAATAGAGATATTCTGTTAAATACAATGATCATTATTTTCTGTCTACATTTTCTTTCGTATACTTAAGTGTGAAACAAGATTTATTTTCTATATCACATGTATGTAAGAGTAAGGTGAGAAATCAGTAATGGTAAGGGCGTTATCGTCCCTTTCGGTAGACGCATCGGCAAACAACGACTTCGAGGGCATTTGTAATTCAGATAAACCGTAAGTCCGGGCAACGGATGTGGTACCCTGCACTCTGAAGTTATGGGTTCCGCTTTGTTCCGCATAAATGCTAGAGAATAGTCCTTTTAGTTGACCCTGGAAATTCGGCTGACTGTTGACTGTTACATGTATGCGTGTAAGAATACATGCCCGCGTGTATATATGCACGTGTGCATGTGTTTGCGAAGCTGTCACCGTCTGAAGAACCCCCATGCTTTTCTCTTTCTCTCTTTTGCTTACTTACTTCCTTCCTTCCTTCCTTCCTTCCTTCCTTCCTTCCTTCCTTCCTCGTTACACACCCTTTCCTACCCTTTTATCATCCCTCCACGATCGTTACGCGTTCTTCTGCGTTGGAATAGCATTCAAATGTTATGCGACATTTTCACAGCGACTCACAGGAAAAATACAGATTTCCTGCTATCGTTTTTCCCATGTTATTACGTTCTATGAAAATATGTTTGCGCTATAGAATATTACTCCACTTACTTTAAATAGCTATTTTAAAAAACATAATATTTTTCCCCTTTTTTTTTTATTTCTTTTTCAAATCTTTTTCCAAGCGCAAACTGAATTACTTTGCGAACGAATACAAATATTTGTTGCTTCCTTTGACAGATATTCTTTAAATTTACAAAAATATCTCAAATATAGAATTCACATGAATGGTAACTAATATATAGAATTTGGTGGGTTTCCTTGAGGTAACAGACAAACAGACAGTCGTACAAGGAAATAGAGAATGTAGCTAACGTATGCCAACGTGAAAAGTGTCGATGGAAGTTACAGTCGAAAAGGGACACAATATTATAGGAGAATAGTGACTAGACGACAACAGGAATGGTTGGTTCCTCCTACCGTATAGACGTAGAATAAAGTCTGGCTGGCAGCCATTCCCTGAGGGATCATCGTCTCTCTTCCTGGAAGAATCTTGCAAGCGAGTGGTAATCGCGTGCGCGTGCGCGCACCAACACTTATACGTAAACCTACACGTACTCTTACACGTTAGATGTACGAAACGATAACCCACCCTCCTCCTGCTCCCACTCCCCTTATATTAGAATTCCATGGATTTTTCTCGCCAAATTCCCCTACCGAGATTCCCGTCGAGTGCGTTATCGGTAGGACAGAACCCTTTTCCTTCCTTCCACCTTTTACCATTCCACCTTTACACTTTGGAACGTCAAGGAGAGAGAATTTCCAAGCTCTCTAGCTAGAATCCACCTATCCTCGCCCTTCTATTCCATCCTCTTTATTTTTTTTTTCTTCTTCTTCTTTTTTCCTTGCTTCTTCCTCCCCTGATCTCTGAATGAGCCACGATGAGAAATGGATTCACTCCTACTACCGCCTTCTTTTAATCAACGTCTTCATCTCACTGGGAAGATCTTTTTTATATACTCGTCCGATCGGAATGTCTCGAGGTTATTTTTTTTCTTTTCCTTTTCCTTCTCTTTTCTTTTCTTTTCTTTTTTATCTAGTTCTTACCGAGTAGTCGAAGGAACGAGCTTGACGGTTTCTTAGATTGATGGAACGAGAGATGCTTCTAATCGATAAGTCGGAATAGATGGTTACACCACCGAGGACTGTATTTTATTTAAGATCCTACATATCAATTATTGGATTATTCTCTATCCTAGAATATACACGTTAATTGTATGCTTTGATATTAACGAGTTCAAAATTCGATACCATAGTGTTTCTCTTAATTATATCTATCATTGAAAGTAAGATGTGTTATCGATTTTCTCCACTTAGACTAATTTAATCGCACACACAAGGTATTAATTAATACCCTGTGTTTGAGATGTGATGTGATTCATAGTAGAAGAAATGTTAATACATTTAAGTGTGCGCCTATGTGTTGCATAAAATCTATTTAAATTTTGATAAGTAACCTGTAGCGAAAAGAAAGCATGACTATCGACTCGCTACTATTGACTTTTCCGACATCTTCGAGGATGTCAATCCATTTCGCCATGCAATTTATTCGGACTCGGTGGTTGGCTATTTCTTTCAACAACGAGATTGCTACGGTACAACAAGTCCGCTCGAGAAATTATTACCGAGGAGAACGATTAAGTGTTTCTGATTAATTCCAACAAGATATTTAATAGTTAACACGTCGGGTACGTGCTTAGCCTAGAAATTTGATCGATGCTTTTAAAAGCAATTTAAAAATGTCGATATACAGTTTAGGACCTTTTTTTAAGTTTTAATAACGTTTCCGAATATTATCCTCCCCCTCCCTTATAATTATTTCCATCGTTTGTCGTTAATCGTATAAGTAAAAAATATAATACACGAGAGGGGGAAGTAATTATGAAAAGGATCTATTATTTGAAATGAATATTTGTTTGAATAACACGTTTACCCGAGATACCGTATATTTGATACTTGACTTTTTCTATTGAGAGAAATGTTTTAAGGTTTCGTATTGCTTACTTTTAATTTTAAAAGATAGTAGAATTGAAAAGAATGTATTGTAGTTGAAGTGAATGATAAAGTATTTCAGCAGAGATATGACGTTACACAAACGATTTTAAAAATTCGTCTCAAAGGAATATCGGCTTTTGGTAGCAAATCAATTCACCTTCTTCTTCCCTTTCCCGTTTAAATCGAGTCGAGAAAGTTCAACGAACGACCTGCTGACTCTTCGTTTTTTATCTAACTCCATTAAACGTTTAAAGGAACGTCGATAAAGAAAAAAAAATTTATATGATATCGCGTGATTAGCTTTTTAAAATGAAAATTCGAAAAAGAAGAGTTTTAATTATTATCATTCTATAATTGACGCATTTAATGGATAATTATTATTTATTAATGATATCAACGACAATAAAGCTTTTAATGATGAACGATTAGAAACACAAATGGTTAAAGCGACGATGAAGAATGTTATATCGATTGATATTTTTTGCGATTTAATTGGTCCGTATTAATTAATTAAACAATCATCGATCGTCTTTGTCCAAAGTGTATATGTTGAAAGTACTCTTTGGAAAATATCAAAGCAAACGGGGATACTGATTTTACACATTGCACAAATTTCTACGGTAAAACGTATAACAATAATAATTAGCTCGGTTCGATTAAACGATATAAAGTGAAATAATAATAAATGAACAAGATATATTGAAAGAGCCAAGTCAAGTTACCAAACGTTCGGAGTTCATTCATTCGCATTAACTTGAATTAGCAAAAATTGTAGGTATTATAAAATGATATATCGGGATCCTTATCATTCGAAAATATGTAAATTATAATATAATTGTCAAATTAGTATAATCAAATTCTATTTTGTACGTATTGAATAGATAATAAATAGATATACGCGTGCACGGACACATTTCAATTCGAAACCGAAACTCTCTAAATCTATTATACATAGTTTCTCGATATGATCGTAAACTGTGGTAAACTCGTAAAATCATTCAATCGCCATCGTATCGATAGCACCAACCATTTGGAATTCTTAGTTTGGCATCCAGTAGTATCCTTCGATATACTTAGGCAAGTATTTCGAAGGTACGGGTTATGGGTGCCGATGAAGTAAAACGAAGAAGCACTAAAGCCGCAGGAGAAAGAGAGAGAAAGCGTAAGAAGTAGTCTCGAGGTTCGACCCATTCCCCAAACCCTTCCCCCAACCCTTTTCCCAACCCTTTCCCCAACCCTTCCCCCTGTTTCATTGAACGCGTAGTCGAGTCGAAGGAGCACGTCCTTTCGCCTTTTTCGGGGTATCGATACCGAAACTAAGTGATTTCTCAGGACTTAGGTTTCTACTTGCAATCCCTTCCCCCCTTTACCCCTTTCGCCCTTTCGATCTCTTGAAAATATCGGCCCGCGCAAAGAGGATTCGCGAGTCTCTGCGAGCTCGGTGAATTTATTGGACGGAAACTTCAGAGCCATTTAACGCGACTTCTTCGATGAGCGGCTTAAAAACAGACTCTCCGTTTACTTTTTTTTCTTTTCTTTTCTTTTCTTTTCTTTTCTCTTTTTTAAATAATGTCTTGAGTATAAGTTATAATTCCGTATTGAGTCGAGTCCCGCGTATTATTTTCATTGAAAACTTTCTAAGAAATTCTTTATCTTTTTTCTTATCCCACAAAATCGATCCTTTTATTATAATTATTCTTAATTTAAATAAGATTAACAATGCACTGTTTAAAAAAGAAAAACAAATACATATAATTTTTGCGTTAATTGTATTTGTAAAATGTTTCCCTTCCATAAAGATTTATACTCCAATACTGTCTCGTTGTGAAACTATTGAAAAAGTGATTGTTTCAAATACAATCTTGTTTTACTATTCGTATATCTTTGAACGGAAAGCTAGGAAATGATTATTTGATAAGTCAATTAGATAAAATTCCTTGGTCGATAAAGCTCGAGCTTGGTAGGAAATTCAGGAAATAGGACTGCTGACTCATTCCCATGCCTATGTTCGCCCTTTTCTTTGACGTCAAACGTTCCCTCTACCGTTTCCTTTTTTTTCCTCTCTCTCTCTCTTTCTTCTTGGTCTATTCCTTATTCCTTCGTAGCTATGTAAAGAGCTTTCTTAATACGAAAATCGATTATTAATCCAGCACGACGAGCATGGAAGAAAAACCGACAAAATCCTTCCGATCTTTTTCTTTCCCCTTACTTCTACTTTTACTCTGTTCCTACTGTGTCCTTTTTGCAAAGGGATCGAACTTTCTTCTTGTACCTTTTCAAAAGCGTTCTCTCTCTCTTTCCCCTTTTTCACGATGCCTGGTATTTAATGTAAAACCAGCAAGTGGTAGTCTGGATTACGTCAAATCAGAACCCAACGTGTTTGATAAAGAGGGAATAAAAAACACGGGTGTGTGTACTTATGTATGCAGGTAAGAAGTTCTACTTCTTTGGGGTATATATAACAAAACAAAAGAGCAACAATTAATCTTCATCATAACAAATATATATATATAAATTGATCTGAAAATGTTGATAAAATGTCAGAGAATGCAATGCTGTAAAATGTACAACTTTACCATTTCTTTGAAAAGTTCGGGTTAATATTTTTTATACTAAAAGTGAATAGATTTTAATAAAACTTATATTAAATTTAAGTATAATATATTAAAGTATATATATATATATCTTGAAATGTTATTTACACACACACACACATAGAATTATTACAAGAATAGTTTATATATATATATTTGATGTAGTTCGAACTCGTCATAATAATTCGTCGATATGAGTGTCACAGTTGTTGTCATCAGGCATCGCATCGTTCACAGTGCACTTGCTATTATTACGCAGTCGCTGTACCAGCCGGCAACATCACTAAAGTGATTTCCCAATGGACATTGATGTCTCACCATAACTCTCTCTCTCTCTCTCACTATCGTGTTGCCAGTTGTAACTATTGACCGATCAGTTCGTTGTCATATACTAGTCTACTAGATCACTTTCGTTTTCTTTAATTTATCTATCATTTTTTAATTGATATCATTATTTTTCTGTAAACTTTGTTCTTTTGTTATAGATTTGTAAGATATCTAATTGTATCACGTGTAGGATAAACAATATGAACTCATAAGATACGCACGATAATTTAGAACGTTCGCAATACTTTTCGGTCAAAGGTATCTCTCGTGGGATAAGCTTCCCTCCAGCATATTCAAGTTACGGTCATTACTGTTCTGCTAATTAAACGAGAGCTTAATCAGTTTTGAAATTTTCAGTCTTAGCTCTTAACGCTTGCTGTTACCTACCCCGTCATCATACGTAGTAATCGCGTTAAACTAACTCAAAAGAACTTTACGTTTGATAATACTTTCTCTTTTTTGTAAGCACGCTTTAGGAGGAGAAAGAAAAAAAAAAGAAAGTCGCCGAATACGGAGTGGAAAAGTTCAAAGAATAGTCTTGTTTTTGAGGAAAAGAAAAAAGAAACAAAGAAAAATATTGCATAGATATAAATATATGTGTAGATACGTGTATGCATATATGTAAGTTGGTTCTTCTATAGGCTTGTATGCATATTACGTGTCGTTTATCTCAAACGTATCGTCTTTCCGTACGACGAACATGAATCGGAAACGAGATTACGCAAAACGAGAACGTACGAGGAGAATGGTGGTGTATAAAAGAGAAAGAAAAGAAGAAATAGAGAGATGGTAAGCGAGCGAATGGCCATTTCTGTCATAATTTAAATCGGGAAAGTGAAAGCATTCGATATGGGGAGAGCAAGTCACGAGCGAAAAATGGTAACGCGCGCACGGAATATATATTTTTTCGTTATTTACTTGATCGACGAATATCCACTCGGGAATATCGCTAGAAGATCGGATAAATGGTTCGTTTAAATCTTCCATGTTAGTTATTTGTAATTTATACTACACATAATATACAGAAATAAGACTATTTTTTTAATGCTCGAATAAATATACCAAAATATTACGCATACCTTGGGTCGAGTAGGTAATTATAAAAGTGACCGTATTTGAAAAATTCTCTATATATATTATATTAAATTAATCGCTTAATTAAACAATTTTTTTTGGAAAAAGATGAAGTTGTTGGCAAATTTAATCATATATAAATTACAAATATATATAGTAATCGAATTGGAATTAAATTCATTGCGAATTAGAGAAAACAATTACTTTGCGTTTTTATCGATTGAAATATGTATTACGTGTACGATTAAGTAACCATAATTTAGACCCGACTAATGCACATTTATGACACTTTTTTAACATACCCGAAGAGAGAAAATTTGAACGCAAGTAGTCTAGTAGGTTTCGTAGGATCCTCGCATGAGCACAATCACAACCCTGTGCCCACCACCATCACCGTTTGTTCTCTTAATGAATTTTCGTTATTTACGAAGCATGACTTTTTGATGTCCCTTGCTACTCGGTACATAACGAACTCGGACCAAGGTTTATTTCACGCACGAGAGTTTGAACGGGGTTCACGGGGTACACGGGGGAAAAGTTAGGCAGAAGGGGAATCAGGCACGCCACAATAAATTTCGACGAGTTTTCATTGAAATTGCATATTTCATTGGAAACAATAACAAAAAAGGAAAAAAGAAAAAAAAAAGAAAGAAAGAATGGGTGCAGAATTTTATTTGCCGATTAAATATTCGTTACTGTTCGTAAAATTCACATAAAAGGGATATAGAGTATATATGTATAGGTACGCGTATGTGTATGCATGACAAAAAAAACTGTATGCAGTTGTATTTTGCACAAATTTTCATCGGTTTCATTCTACAAAGTGAAAAATAAAAATAAAATGAATAAAAGGAACAAAAATTGATTAAAAGAAAATACACACGACACACCCTCTCGGTTGAGCGCTCGTTCATTTTCACCTCGTCGAATTGAAACATACATTTAAATACTACATTCGATTGATTGAATCTTATTGAATTTCGGGGTTCTTCCCTTCTTTTTTTATATTGTTTTAACTTATTTTATTTTATTTTATTTCACGACGAGGGCTCGTTGTCGTAATCGTCTTTATTATCTATCAAATATTATTGTAAACAAAAAATAACATTTCCCAATGTTTCACGCTGTCGTCAATAATTTTGATGATTTCTTGTTCAATAAATAAATATTTTCTACGTGTTTCACATATATATATATATATGTATATAGGTTGGTTAACACACGGAACGCGTATAAAACATTCCATAGTCCATCGATCCGATTTCGGTATACACATCGCAATTTTTATGAAGAACGATGTTTTTCCAACAACTTGCATACGAAATTTTTTGACTTTTATTCGAAATAGTTGTTTTTTTTATTTTTATTACAGCTAAACATTTCGAAAGCTATTATTTTTCTATTATCAACGTTACGCGTACGCTTTTATAGAAATCATGATTGTTTATAAAAAAAAGTAAACGTATAATCTTTTTATATTTCGTTTAATTACAAATTCTTTTACTCTTTGGCAGTACTTTTTATTATCCACGAAACGAATCGGACAATAAAATCGGTACAATCGCGGAATATTCGATTCCCGGTGCTATTTTATTTTCCTAAAAGGTTTCTCTTATACAGTAATCCTAATATTTGTTTATTCTGTTCGAGTAGATATCGCTTTATGGACAATAAGAGAGATCCAGTCGATACAATTAATTATCAAAGACAATGCAGGGTTTCGCAAGTTTTCGTGCGTATACCAACCAACCAACTCGTAAAATGATCAATAGTATGGGTGCAATAAATATAATCAAATTCGATAAAAACAAAATCGATAAAATAAATAAATTAAGATTATATAGAAGATCCGTTATTCTTTGGGAGTAATGAGGTTATATGCGAGTAAGATAAGATACGAGTTATGTGCATACACATTTATAGCGTGCATAAATTAAATCCTGAGTATGCATTTTCCTGTGTAAGTGTACGTAATGAGTAAGACAAACAGAAAAGTCGTAACGAAAAGAAACGGAGGGAGAGAGAGAGAAAGAGGATCGAAGGAAATATTTCAGGGGTGTGCAGGTTCGAATTGTTGCCAAAAAATATGAAAAATTTCTTGGCTTGAATCCAATAGGGTGGGAGAGGATGAACGAAAACCGCACGCAAGAGGCGACTAGCCAGAACTAGGGACGAACAACCATCCCTTTTTATTTTTTTCTTCTTCTAATACCTGTGTCTTATTTAATTGGATCGTTTAGAACGTGTACTTCTACTTTTTCTCCTTTTTTTTTTTCATTTTATTCCTCCGCAGCAAAAATAAAAGATATATACTAGGTATATAACCGATTGCAATGTTTTTTTATCTTTTTTATTTTTTTTTTTTTTCCCATTGAAAATGTGTCCATTTTACTCGATATTTTCTCATAGATTTGTATATTTATTTGAGATATATTTTTCTCCGGTTTGTATTTTTTTACTATATTGCTTTTATATATATATATATTTTATTTTGTCGTTCAATCTATTATTTCACACAGTTACGTTCGAAATTACATTCTTCGTATATTGGATATTTTTTTTTCTAGTACTACTTTTATTATCATACATAGAATATTATATAGGAAAATTCTCGTGAGCGACATTAACGGGAAATTACATTCGAGATGAATAACGTTTTTAAGCTTAATGAAGTTCTACATTGTACGACCCGAATACATGTTTTATGAATGATTCTGATCTTGCAGTTAGCAGTAATTTCGCTACTTAATATATTTTTCTTTCATTAATAATTTATTATTATATAATATTATATACGCATATTTATTATAGAATATTATTGGTCCCCGATCGATTTCTTTCCTGATTTAATTAACGAAACAAATTTTTATGCACTTTCAATCGACGTGTGACATACATTCAACGCGAATACGCGACAAACGTAATAGTTAATTATTTCTTTTATTCTAATTAACGAATGAACAAAATCGATGTTAATTTTATATTGAAAGAAAAAAGAAAGGAATAATTATTATAAAAAATAGATCGGATTGATAGATAATTCGAGAGGAAAGATTAAATATTGTACGACGAAACTCGTTACATGAAAAGTATGAAAAAGTTGCTAAGTTTTAGTCGATAAATCGGCTCGTTAGCAAGCTCGGTGCCTATCAGGAAGATAGGAACGTTGTCTTTTCCACTTGGATGAGTTCGGGATGATGGTGTTCTGAAAAATACGCGGAGCTTAAACGAACTACGTGTCGCGAATTACCGAACGTATTTTACAACGTCAGACGAGAGAACCAAGTGAAATTTTCTTTTTACCCCCTGAACATTTCGGTCATTTGTCCGTTTTAAATAAAAATTACTCGACCAATGGAAAAAGGAGGAGGCTTTGCATAAAATATTAAACGTATTTGAGATGGGAATAACTTTCGGCTAACGGAATCACAAATGATTTTTAATATATAAATTCAAGTGTACGATTATTTTTCGATTATATTTCGTTTCTTTTTTTTCTAATTATCGCAAATATTTATGCACGATTGTTAATTAGGAAATGTTCATTTTCGAACGAAAGTTTATCCTAGAACGTTTCGTTGCCGATAACCTGTTGATTCCATAGCTAAAGGATAAGAATAAAAAAGAGAAAAAAAAATGAAACAACGGAAAATTTCTTTTTTTTTGTTTTTATCTTCCTACCGATACGCATTTAATTACTTATCTAGCATGAAATATATTCGCGAATATATGAAAAAAATAAAAAAGAATCCTGTTATCCTTGACGATCGATTCATTAATCATGGAAGAAATTTCATTTGAAATCGTTTTTTCGTGCATCGAACCGCTAATAAATCAATTCTGGTCTTAAACCAGCGAACGAACGTTCTCAGTTCTTGCGAGCTAAATTTCAATCACTCTAACGAGCTTATCATGTTACTTGTAATCGCTATTCTCTCTCTCTCTCTCTCTCTTTCTCTCTCGTTAATCTTCACTCATGGAAAATAAAATCGATTTTGAAACGTTAGATCGACTGGATTGTTAATAACACTTTCTAATGGAACCTTCGTGATCGTTAAAACGTAATCAGTTTTTCATGAGAAATGTTCTAATATCTCCTTTTTCATTTAATAAAAATTCATAATGTTATAGGGAGAGAGAGAGAGGAAATAACCGGTGCTGTATTAAATACAGTTCTACCACAAATTAGAATTGCTAGCACGAAAATGACCTGTAGTTTAATGGTCCTGACCTAGCATGGAACCACGAGAATGAAAGCTGTTGTCTAACAAGGATACGAATGAAAAGAAATAAGTAAGAGGAGTAGGAGGAGGAGGAGGAGGAGGAGGAAAAGGAGGAAAAGGATTCATGCGATAATCTGTAGGACTTTTAGGAGGGTTGTACTAATCGTTGTCGCGACACGAGTATGCCTCCCATGCTGGTTGTACCCTCGACTCGGCGCTAATTAGTTCCGGTTACGACGGAAAAATGTCGTAATTACGTTGCACCAGAAGAGAACGAAAAGGGGGAACACGGAGAAGGAGAGCGAGGGCGAATTTTCGTGACGAATGACAAGAACGCGAGCTAAGAATGCTGACAAAGAAGGCCACGTAATCGTTGAAACATTCCCGTCTGCTTACTTTTCAGTAAAAAGCTTAAAAAGATAACTTCATTATGCTCGTCCTCTTCCTTTCTTTTCTATATAATATTATTACATATTTTTTCTTATATGTTAATTAAAAACATCGTACTCTATATCGATAACATTTTTCATTTGGGGTACGAATATTTCAATTAAACGTTATTTATATACGGAATAAGGATTTATGTCGTTTATGGAGACAGTGAGGTATAACTGAAAGGATTTAGGAAGTAGTTGGCAAAGTTTATAGCTAGGGATTTTAGTTTTGAAGGAAAAGGAAGCTACCGGATACTGATGATCAAATCAAGGTACTGATCGAGGATGATAACCAATGCTACAAACTTCACTCTAAATAATATAGTTATTAAATTGATCAAAAAGTAATCCGTTTAGGTGCATTTGGGACAAAGCTGGGTTTACTAATCATCACGTACTTTCGTATCTTTTCAAATCTAATCAGATTCGTTCGTTCCAAACAGTTACGCAAGAAGAAACTTAAGAAAATTTATGTAGATAGAAAATTTATGCGAGGATATAATTTTAATACTTAGGATTTTGATTTAAAGAAAAGAAATATAAAAAGAAAAGGCAAGAAAAGAAAAGAAGATACAACAAAATAAGAAGGGAAAAGAATGGGCTTAACGAAGTTTTGATTAAACGAAAGAAACGGAAAGTAAGGTATTATAATTGTAAGTGGAATGCTAAGGGCGAGAGAGAAAGAGAGTGAGTAGTCAGGAAAAGGAAAAGTGGATCTTCCAAGGAGTTACGAGTAGAAATCAGGGCCGCATTTATCATGGGAGCAATTTGAGGTCTGATCACTTATCAAAATCATACTCCTTATATTAATAATAATAGAAAAAATCACGACGTACCAAGGAATATGTATATTTTTATCGTAATTATTTCGAAGAAATTCAAAAGAAGAAAAAGAAAATCTTTCTCTGGTTCGCGTAACGACGTTGGGGGATGTTTAAGTTCTTTCCCTAAATATAATTGCAACGGCCCTGAACGAAGAAGAAATGTGTTGGTGGTTTCGAACGTCATTCTCTTCACCGTAGTTGCTTCTCTAGAGGGTAATTTAAATTCAAAAGACGTAGCAATTAAGAAAGATCGCTCGAACGAAAACGACAAGAGAGAGAGAGAAAGAGAGAGAGAGAGAGAAGGGGTTTGTTTGGTTGGTTGGTTGGTTTAGGGGGTTGGTTGGGATGCTCCATTCTCTTCTTTTCGGCCATTCTTATGTACCTAATTTGCGTTAGTTTGCGTAAACGCCTTAATTCGTAACAATAGGTGTGCGATGAAAGAAAGAGTGCCGAATAATTCAATCCAAGTACCTTCGATTCAACCCTTTCTTTACAATACCAACCCCATCCCCTTATATCATCAACGTCATTATCTTCTTTCCATTTTGTCGACTAGTCATAATTGTTATCTTTCAATCCAACTATAATTTTTCCTTCCTATTCTCATTTTTGTAACAGGACGATGCGTGGGTACAATAAAATGATAACTAATGTTACAAAAAGAAATTGATCACGTTTATCTTACCGATAATACGACGCGTTGGTATATAAAATTGATTGTACTTTAAAATAAAAGGAAATAAAATGAAATGTGGTAAAAAGCATTGGAGCTATTTATTTAACAGGCACTCGTCGAATAGAACAAATAGATTCTTCCGTGGTATGCAGAGGACGACAAACCGCATCGACTTAGTCGTCGTCGAGTTCGAATTCGCTAGTGATTCATTGATTTCGCCTAAGTTTTGCAGAAAGGAACGATTAATCAGGCCGGCCAGCTCCATCCCTTCTCGGTAACGACGAACGAACCTAACTAGAAAGGGAGGGAGGGTTAGAGGGTGCGCGTTGGCTAGGTGGTGATGGTGAAGGGGTTGAGGGGGGTGGAAAGCAATATTTCAAGCTGAGATCACCGTGCGCTCGCCAACGGCTCTTTCTTCTTCGACGGCCATTAACTCGAATTACGGTCGCTTCGTCGGTCACCCTGAAAAGATGAACTTCGGAGGCTACTGCATTCTCCTTTACCATCACCGTGGTACTACCCTCCGAGCTGCTACCCTCCTACCGACGACGAGAACAACGACATCGTTTACCTAAATCGATTATACAATCGACATATAGCCAGGAAAATTTTCCCTGTTATTCAATCTATCGAGAATCGAACTTTAGTTTTTCTTGTCACCTGATTTTTTCGATATCCCACCTATATTTGTTGGTGATTAAAGCCGTGGAAAGGAATTAGCAATCATAGGACGTATCGATGGTATAGCAAAAGTAAATGCAGAAAATTGATCTAATCAAATCGTTAAATTTTAATATCATTTAATATATTAATATATCAATGGTAAAATAACAAAAACATAATGACGAATCGATGAGAGGAGAATCGTTTGGACGTTCAAGTATAGCAATGGGTGACATTGGTCATTTTCATAGGGCGACTACTACGAGAACTGGCCGCGCGTTCATTAAGAGTATTAATTACACGCGGTTACCAATTATACGAAGTATACGCGACCCGTTATTGGGACACTAATTACAAAGCTCCAGCGAGTATCCATCTACGAGGGATTAATCCGAGCTTCAGGTACTATCCGTATATAAAACGGATTCCTTTGATGTATGCGTTATTAATACGTTTATTTCTCTCGCGAAAAAAACGCTCGAAGAATTTTTATTCCAAAAGAATAAATTCGGTTAAATGTATGTGGAGTATTTTCAACGTAATAATTATACCTATATATATATATATACACACACACAAAATTATGTCCTAGGACTTGTATTCGAATCGATACGCAATACTAGTATCTTCTTTTCCTTCGTGTTCTTTTCTTGAAAAGTTAGAACGTAAGAAAGTACACAACATACAACTGTGCACAAAGTTTCGATTGTCGTTGGAGATAAAATAAACGGCGTTCGGGCCCTTTTCTCTGAAAGTTTGAACCCCCGCCCTTTGCATTGGTTCTTCTTCTTTCTCCTCGGCGACTACACTCGAGTTTACTCGTTCGGTCGAAACAGGATACAAACTGGATCTACTTAACGTGACCATCGCGAAATAACTTTTCCGTTTACCATTTCGTCGAGAAAGTCCTCGTAGCTTCGAAGTTACGTCGTAGTCGTCCTCGTAGTTTCGATGCCAAAGCCTTACGACGGTGCCATAACTTTTCATCCTCGTCTTTTTCAAGGAATACAAAAAAAAAATGCAACATTTTTCTTCCATCGGCGAGATAATTACTTATTGCGTTCTTTTCCAAAATGCACAATTAAATTATTTTCAAATAACAGTCGTAAAACATAATGATTTATTAACCCGTTCCTTCTCATTTAACGCGATTTTCTTTTATTCTATAGTTATAGTAATATTAAATGAAGTGTCACGTTCTTCTTGGCGAATAAGAATGTTCTAAGGAAAAACGTACCGTGTTGTTATGCCAGAGTTGACCTCATAACGTAAAACCTTAAATAGAAATGGAATAATACAGGGCATCATAATTTTTACAGCAGCAGCCTCGTGGACGACAACTTTCTCGAGAAAATGAAAAATTATCGTCCGAACGGATATTATGGCTATTATTATAGGAAAAACAAAATGAAAAATCGGATCGTTTAAAAAAGCTACCATGTGTTAAAATGTTAAATAATAATCTGTAATAAATACGCGCGCTCGTTGGCACTTCGGATGCATGGCCAAGAGTATAGTTGGACAATACAATCAATAACTAAAAACTCTGATAATAATGATTTAAAAAAAAAAAACCGTGTATTTTGTACGCGTCGGGAACAACGATTGCCCGAAGGCAATCTGTTTTTATTTCGTGCTGGGAAAAAACGTGCAATTGTTATTATCTTATATATCTGGGAAAAAATCATTCCGCGAAGGCTTCGAAATAACTGAAAGCTAAAACGTAGGTTTTTGACACCTGCATTTTATCGATCACTAAAATCTACGAACGCACTATACGTTCACTTTATGAAATTAATAAAAAAAACAAAGACATTACTTTTTAGCTACGCCAATATTAAAATGTATCTATAGAAAAAAAAAGGAATTAAAACAAACACCAAGCAAATTCTCCTACGTTGCAACATTTTTTAGTTCTTCGTTTCGTTTCGTTTCGTTTTCTTTTTATCGTAGTACAATTCTCCGATTGCTAGACACGTTAGAGCAACTGCTTTTTATAATCATCGTTGACGTAACAGTTCACGGAAGATCGTCCCAAGAGACTACATGCATGCATACTCGTAGAGAATAAAAAAAGAGGAAAAGTAAAAGGATAGATAAGAAAACAGGGAATAAAAAAGGAGGTGGAGGTGGAAGAAGGAGAAGAAGAAGAAGAGAAAAGTTATACCTAGGATTCATACGCGAAGCTTTCAGTTTCTGAACGCATTGTACGCGTGTTACAACAAAAGATATACGCGAGCGCGTTTTTCAATTCGAAGTAGGGGGAACCCTTCCGGGTAAAGGCTTAGAGAAAAAGGGTTGCCCTGCAAGATAAAAAAAAAAATAAAAAAAAAAAAAAATACGAAGAAACAAAAGAACATAGGTATTCCTATAATAGGTAAGAAAAAAATTCATGCGGAGATAGAGAGAAAGAAATAAAAAAACGAAATAAGGGAAGCGCGTACGAGAGAGTAGTCAAATGTGTGCTAATCAAAATAAAAAACGTAGAAATTATAGAAGAAGATTGGCGTTACTCGTGCGTGCATGCATATTAAGCTTCGTTGCATTTTTAACGGAGATACGTAATAAATATTTTTTTAACAATTGTCAATCATGGCCAATTACAATACAAGAAATATAATTTGTATTGTACGAATGAAAAGTTTTAAGTAGAAATACATATTCATTGTGGGATTATAATATCGTAATAATAATGAAAGACAAATCAATTTTCCATATACAATATGCACTTTTCCATTTTACTCATTTATACGAATGTAAAAGATAAAATACCATTATGTGTTTTGCGGTTTAACAAAATATTTCATTTTCACAATGAATAAGTTATTTATTATATAATAGAACGGTCTAAATGATATATGAATTCTTTAAATTCCATAAGTTGCATTTGTTTGTTACATTGTCAATAGGTTTAACAAATAAAATCGACTGGAGGGAAAACGTTTTTGCAGGAAAAACACGCGTATTCGATCATACGAAATACAGTTTGAATAACAATAAAATCAAATCTGTCGACGATTAAAATTTAAAGTAGGAATTTTGTTTTTTATTTTATTTGTTTGAGGGGCGGGTAAAATTTCGTTGCACTTCGTAACCACCACCCACCCACCCAATCGTGGATTTCCTCCGGTCGATCACTCGCGGCTATTGTGGCTTTTTAACGATAACTATAGGGGAATGTCCTCGTAAATTTCAAATTACAACCGAGCTGATCGTATCGTTGTTAGTCGTACGA
The DNA here is from genome assembly GCF_001313835.1 of Polistes canadensis. NCBI lineage: Eukaryota > Metazoa > Arthropoda > Insecta > Hymenoptera > Vespidae > Polistes > Polistes canadensis. Next base: position 93,301 of record NW_014569808.1, read on the forward strand.
TACAAGTGATCGCTTTGAAAACAGAGAGAGGGAAGGTATCAATGGGAAAAGGGCGAGAGGGTGAGATAAACCGTGGCACCACCACCAAACTTTACTGCTGCTCCACACCAAACCCATGTTTACTTCTAGCTCGTAAACTATATCGCCATTTTTTGTGCATCCTTTCTCCGTTTAGCTGCAGCTGATCCTCTTTCCTCTTCTCTTATTTTTTTTTACATGAAACTACGTTTTGCATCGTGAATGATAACTTCATACAGAAACACGGATGAAAGGATTATATATATACTTTCATTAAATAATATAGTAAGAACTTTGTGTTTAAATGACAAATGGGATTTATCGATTGAATAGAGATATTAGTTGAAAAATTCATGTATACCTGTATAAAGGTAACAATATTTAGAAAACAAAATTACGTTATTGTTTTAATACGATTGATAGGAATCGTTTATTTCTCAACCCGATGAATTAGGACAATTTTTCAACGACAATGAACATCATTTTTCGATTGGTTTTAGGAATTGTTAGGATTTTAGGAATGCATTAATGAGAAACAATGGTATGCGAGTGTGTAGCATGAAACAGACATCTGTAGAAATTAATAGTATAACTCGGAAGGTGTTGTTCCGTGCATATATATATAGATATACATCTGTATTTACATGCGCGATCGTAGAGCTTGATCCTGGAGAGTTTAATAGCAAGAGTCGAAAGGAGAAGGAAGGTGGAGGAACGAGAGGGATGAAGGAGGAGAAAGGAGAAGAAGCTGGAGAAGCTTGAGAAGCTGGAAAAGCTGGAGGATGAGCTCGTTCCTGACGGACTCATGGGAAAATCTGTTTTCATTAAGGCCACCGCACTATATATTTTCCCTATTCGCGGTACCTTCAACAATCGTGCAAAAGCTCTTAACGTTTAAACCAGTATCGTCGGTGTGTATATGCGAGCAAATATTTGACTGAACTACGTCCGTCGTGGCATTTAATCGGTGCACACATTTTATTCGCACGCGAGTAACATTTGAAATATAAATAAATCCTCTCTACTTTTCCTTATATAATATAATAATATTATGTATGCGAGAGAGTGATTTTCAACATTTTCCGAATGTTCAATTATTAAACATTCCAAAATGAATAAAATACGAATATCTTGATGAAATTAAAGGGTACCCGTACGAATTTAAATACGATTCATTTTGTTAACTACACGTTATTGCACACACACATTCGTTTATTATAATAATATTCTTTATCTGTTCTCTTATATCTTACACTAACAGATTGTTTATATATTCGATATTAAGATCGAGTCGATCCTTTCTTCTTGATATTCTCGCAATATTAAAATAAACGATAGTTGAAGAAGATAACTTGAAAACTTACTTCGGTACTTATTCTTCGTACATGCTTCTTGAAGTATTTCAAAGTTTAAATACACATACCTTTGAACATGTATTTAAATATCCAAAGTTACTAATAGAAAATTAGATATAATACATATCTCTTTTCACGTATACGATTTATATTCGATCTTTCAATTAAATCCCTCCGCTTCCATTCAGAAATTCGTTCGAAAGTTATCTTCTTCAAGTATCCGAGAGTTGAAAAGATATACATGGTATATACATATACACTCACACGCACACACACATTCTCTTTCGTAAAGTTACCTTTCCTGAGATCAAAGGAAGCCATCTTGTGTTATCCCCTTAGTTCCTATCACTCACCTATCTCGTAAATGCATATGTGCATGCGTTTAAGCTAGCACTAGCATAGAGGTTGGTTGGTAAGGATTGTGCAACGTCAGAACACGTCTTGCTTGACGGATTTACGACGACTTATCCTTCGTTGGTTGTTGTTGCTAGTGCGTTGTTGTTCCCTTCGATTTTCATCCTGAATATAAATCCCTAAGACTGGATGACTGAATTTTTTTTGTCGCTGGTAAACGCCACATTGCGAATTGAATCCTACGAAAGATACTACTTTTCCTTTCTATCTTTTCCTCCCTGTTCATCTTTATCCTTTTTACTTTAATTTCTATATTTCTATACCAATAATCCTTCTTTATAGTCCTTGTATCCCTCTCCCGTACGATGATGATCCTTTATCAAATCGTCTTTTTCGAGTAGCTTAAATATAAACCAACGGATTCTCCTGATCGAAAGGAATGTTATTTTTCCTCTTATACTTTTTTTCTTTTTTCAACTCTCCTCACTTTTCCCATTCGATATAGATAAAGATTTATCTTGCTGTATTCTTAAAATTCTCTTGCACGTTATTCTTATATCATGTGCGGCAAACTTTTGGTCTGCGAATTTGTTAATTCAATCTTTCGGAAATTATTAGTTTGAAAATATTTTAGAATCGTCTACTATAGTTCTTTTCAAATGTTAACAATATTGTACGATTTGATTATTTTCCGTCCGCACACATGACCCGTTTCTTTTTCTTTATACTTGTTTCCTCTCGAATGTAATTTTATTCGATAATCGAGGAGAAAAAAAAAGAAAAGCTAGAGCCTGAGAAATAATTTCGCAAGATCGTGTGTACTTTCGAGCGGCGTGTAATAGCCTTCGAAACACTGGATCCCTTTCAAACTTACGTAATTGAATAGTTTTCCTTTTTTTTCTTATATTTTTCTTTTTCTTCTTCTTCTTCTTCTCCTTCAACTACTACTTCTCTCCTACTTCTTCCTTTTTTTCTTTTTCTTTTCTTCCCTTTCGTCTTTCACTTCAAGCTACTTCGAGAGAGAGTTGACTTCTCGAGAACCATAAAAAATTTCCCATTTAATTTCCCGAAGACGCCACGTATATAAGGAATACGTTTTCCCATCGGGCTATAAGATTTAATGAAAAAGAAAAAAAAAAAAGAAAAGAAAAAGAAAAAATACAAACGTTAAACTATTTTATTTCTATTTTTTTTTTACCTTACGCGTACGACGTATAATCAAAACTTTTTTCCTACACTCGTAGACATTTTTCACGGGACTTACTTATATTATTTTTTATTTTTGTAAAATGTTAGATACGTAAGAAGAAAACTTTTTATTGTCGTACAAGTATTTTAGGATCGTTCAAAAAGATTCGCGATACCACCCCTCTCCCCGTTTTTTTTTCTTTTTCTTCGGTACGGTTGCGGTGGTGATGGTGGTGGTGATGCAGCATCTCGGTTGCATCCCTCTAATTAAAAATTCAGCAAATTAAAAGTCGTACTTTCTTCTACGAGCAAGTCCTTAATTCGTTAAGAGCGAGAGAACGACGGAACAACGTTAAAAAGAGATTCGAGAAAATAATTAATGAGAGAGAGAGAGAGAGAGAGAGAGAGAGAGAGAGAGAGAGAGAGAGATCCCTAATTATTATTCTTTTACGTATAATATATGTACGCATTCCTATTATCTTACAATGTTGCATAATGCGAATGAAATAATTCGCCTGGTTTATAGGATAACAATATTACGATAATATAAAATTAATAATATTATATTTTATATATTCATGATAATAATATAATAATAATTTCGGATTATT
>NW_014569808.1:97006-133114 GCF_001313835.1 Polistes canadensis
ATATATATATAGATAGATGTACATTTCAATCCAATTTCTCCATTTTTTCTCCCCCTCTTTCTTTCATTTATTTTTCCTTTTAAAACTCGTAACGGGAAAAATTTTATGGGATGTTCGTCGACGGTGGCATAGACGGTGGGTACATTGCTATTAAAGTTGCGATTCATTTCTCTCCGTGGAAATGAGAAAAATAAAATGAGAAAGTGTAGGAGACGATATTCAATATAGTAGGTTATAATAACAGAATTAAAAGATATATCGTACGTATCGTGAAACGTTTTATTCGAGTCCGAAGTTACGTCTCGATAGTAAGTTATAATCCATAAGATTATGCGTGGTATTTTGTTGTGAATTTCGAATAAAGTATAAAGTATTATATCCTTAATTAGAACCAATTGCGAGTAGTACTCCAATGAGAGAAACGTGTTTCAATTAAAATGCGATAGTTTAAACTAAATAACAACTTTGAAACTTTGGTAATTAACGATTACACCAAATAATAGTATACTTTTTTTCCTGTCACGAGAAATACATTTGAAAGCTAAGGAATATTTAATAATAATGTTAATATTTTAGTATAGAGCAATGTGAATCGTATCTATAGTAGAAAATATAAATAGCAACGTTAACTGGATTTGGTCAGAACTGGAACTTATATATTACGGATAAGGTCGTATATATTCCAACAAATACAGTTCGTAAGTAGTAAGATCAACATTGTAGTAGTCTACCCGAGGCACTGGCTAACAAGAGAACAACCGGAGTGTGTGTTCAGGCATATTTCGTATAACTGACAGAAAGGACTTTGGAAGATACAGTGGTTCTCAAGGCTGCTGCTAAGTATAAGCTCCCTCGTAAACAACTATTATAAATGTGTAAGCTAACAGTTTACTATAGTAACGCTTGTCGAAATTTAAATGCGAAACATATGCGTCCGAACTTTCCCAATCAAAAAGTTCTTCGCCCAGAACGTGTTATACGAATTTGTTTAGATTTTTCTTTTTATTTCCCTCACATTTTCCTAGTTCGTTGGACTTTCTAATTTCATTGAGGTTCCGTCATAGTCAGAGGGTGTACGTATATATACATATATACCTACCCTACACGTCCTATATTTTCACTATTTTCTGAAACGTGTTAAAGGCGAGTAATTACCTTGAACAATCTATCCTTCTATCTTCTATCCTTAATACTTGTTTTTTTTTCTTCTCTTTTTCTTAAACCAATCAATCTACCGTTTAAACGAAAAACTACAAGTCGGTATACGCGATGGATAAATATTCGATTCGCAATAAATTACTACCGATCGAAGGGAATGAGAAAATAAGAAATTGTAATTAAAAGATAAAAATAAGGAAAAATGGGAAAGAAGAAAGAAAAATATTGGTAATATTGTAAGATGTTGATATCGAGGTAAGGGTAGACCGTGTAAGAGGCACTTAAAATCAAAAGGGTCTGTACTTCGGACGAAATATATTCTATCGAGTGGTTTCGAAGCGTGTATAAGTACCTATCGATGGGGAACAGGCGATCCCGTGTCAAAGACCGAAAGAGGGTTCTTTTTGCTCGACGTTCGTCACCACCACCACCTTCACCACCACCTTCACCACCACCTTCACCACCAGCAACAGCAGCAGCATCACAATCATCCTGGGCGTTGTAGCCTTCTCTTTCTCCTTCCTTCTTTCTTTCTTTATTTCTCTTTGACTTTTCTTTTTTCTTCTTCTCTCGGAGCAACGATTTTCCTCCTCCCGACACACCATTAATCCCACAACGGTGAGCTTCAATCGTGGTAAAGCAGTTCACGTTCTGCAATTCTGAGCATTGTGTAGCGGCTTAAATTCCACGCGACCGTGGTGGTTCGCCGGTCGAAAAGCTACCCTTCAAGGGGTAGTAAAGAGTACTCTTTTTCTACCCCGAACAATACCGGTACGTACGAGACAAGTACTACGTCTACGGTATGCAAGTCGAATATTTAATTTTTCTTATAATCTATGTTTCTCTCCCCTGTTTCTTTCTTTTCTCACAACGGGATACGAAAATACAATAGTTTTTTTTATATAATCATAGGAAAAAGATATTAGTATAGAAATGAGCATGTACGCGTTCTAGATTGTTTGATTAATAAAAGACACTCTCTACCTTTTCGTCTTGAATAACGTGAACAAAAGTTGTAATACCTCTTACATTAGTATTGAAATAAAACATCGAATACTTTGCTTTTTGTCAAATAACTATTTCACGTTCCGTTACTTCGCATAAATCGGTAAAAGCTTTTCTCTTCTGACCATCTGTCTCTCTTTTTCTTAAAATTGAAAGATGAAGAGTGCTAAGAGAGTCTCGTTTTGAAGAAAAAAGTTCGAACGAAAGTTTAAGAATATCGATGCTGGGAGAATGGTGTAAGTACGGATGAGGAATTTGAAAAGAAATGATAGCAGAAAAGAACAAAAGCTATTGACTCGTTATTTCATTTCGTCTAATGCTGCATAAATGTTGAAATTTCGAAATAAAAAGAGGAGAACTCTTAAAACTTAAGCATAAAATACTTTAAGTTATTCGTGTTATTTGATTTTGTTATTTCCCATTATAATAAAGTTATTGTTTCACTTCATTATTTTCATCTTTGTTTTAAAGAATCATTCTTCATCATTTAAGCGAACAAACATTTCTACCAGGCCCTTTTCTTATCCGAGTTTTCTTTATTTTTCTAAGTTTTCCTTCGTTGAAATTTTTCTTCCTTCGTCGGCATTTAAAATCCAACAACGGGGGCTGCTACTTCTCATTATGATTAAAACATATCAACCGGTAAATATGAAGCCTTATTATTACAGAATCTCTATTCTAGTAAACGAAATTAGAAAAAGAAAAAAGTATTGCGATATCAATAAATGTTCCCGTAAGATTTTCCCATCTCTTACAATGGACGAGTTTATTTTTCTATGCAATTAAATCTACTAGGAAAGTCGAGAAAAGCAGAGAAAGATGGGTGGGCGGGGAAACTTTGAAAAGTTTCTACGCTCTCGGAAGAAGCTCGATTAGTTCGAAGAGTTTCGTGTCAACTCGAGAGATCTTTATTAATATTTGCAATTACGCTGACAAGCAATAATGACGATGACAAGTAAAAGACAACTTACTCTAATCAACGAAAGATTTTCCTATTAAGCAAAATTCATTTATAAATAAAGATATTATCATGATGATAATATTTTGGTGAATCTTGGTCGATTCTCCAATTTCGGTCTTTCACGGTAACATATATTTATATATATATATATATATATATGTTTGTAGGTAACAGCAGCGTAAACCAGCCGGCGGCTACGCGACGCCTAATTAATGAACGATCGCGATTAGCCGAAACGGTGAATTGACGTTCGATTTGGTCGAGAAAAACCACGACAGACGGTGCAACCTCGGTTATTGATGAATCTCTACGTATGTTCTACGTTTATACACGTATTCACGTATATTGTCGATCGAAGGATGAGAAACAGATGGGGGGTGAGAGGCAAGAAACTTCATTTGTTTTCATATTCGAATTAACTTAATGTTCAATTACAGAGATGGAAAGGGATGATGGGAGAGAGAATGTATCAGTTGGATGTTTGTCAAGTTAAAAATGCATTATCAAATTTCTATTAACAACTTCATAATCGTGTTGACCTTAGAAGAATTATTTGTTCCAAATACTGCTATGATATTCTTAAAAATAGATCTGATTCTTTAACCAATACTACCTATTTCGTTATTTCATTTGTCTGAAAAATACTTATCCGTTTTCCTCCCTCGGAGCTCGATTATCGATAAGTCAATCAAAAGCACGTGATAGTCTGGGGGTATAATATTATCTTAAAGAATAGCATTGAATTTATTTTAGAGTCAGTTTCATAAAATCGATATAGCTATTATAAACGAGAGGGACAGAAATTGAAAGATGAATGTATAGTTATATATGTATGTATCAGAGAGATAGAGAAAGAGTTGAGGAAGGTGCGGAAGGGTCAAGCTAAAATTGATAATTCATTTGCGCCTGGGCAGAATCGATTTGGTCATCGCGGTAACAATAAAATTGCAATCGGTCGCACACCGGTGGTGTGACTACTCGGTTTATAGTTTTCGAATGGCGAATAGAGAAAGGGAGTCTCAATATCTCGTCTCCCTATTTTTTCTTTTTTCCTCTGTATCTAGAAAGTTAGTTTGGCACTCTCTCTCTCTCTCTCTCTCTCTCTCTCTCTCTCTCTCTAGCCTTACTATTCCCATTCATTCGTTTCTTTCAGTTAGCTAGCTAGCTAGCTAGCTCGCTCGCACTAACCTGCTTTCGCGTGTCCTCGTTTACGGGATTATTTTAACAAATATCCTCTCATTACTGGCGCCGGAGTGTCGCGAGCAGCAGCAGCAGCAGCAGCCATCGCGTTTGCATTAATTGCTTGTCAGGTGGCACAGACGCGAACCACTAGGTGGGATATAGAGAGAGAGTGAGGTACCACCGTTCTAAACGTTCTCTTACCTAGGTACTACCACGATCGATCTCTATCGCTTGTTCGACAACACGAATTGTCCACTCGATCCTTTTATTCCTGCCAAATAATAGCTCCTACTTTTTCTCAAACCCATTCACCCCCCTGTTTTCTTCCCTTTTTTGTACGTTCAAATAACAAAGATCGGCTTAAATCTTTTTTCGAATGGAAATAATTGACTGTTCTTCCCCAGAGGCACCGATGATTTTACATCCGATCCAAATTGATCTTCTGGTTCAATCGTTTTTCATCAAAAATTATTCGCGATATTTTGATTGTAACAAATTTCTAAGTTATCCAATGGTGAATTCAATGAAATACTATACTGTATAATAAAAAAAAGGTCGTTAAAAAAATAGGAAACAATTCTTGACTACTTCAATATATTGACTATTTCTTTTTTTTTGCTTCCGTTTTAATAACGATATATCTCGGTATTAAGTTTCGTGTATCTTTATGGTTTTATCTAAAAAAGTAAAGAGTTTAAATGAGTCCTCGTTGGAACTAAATAAAAGAATTACATAAAAGTATGATTTTAACTGGACGGTAACACATTAGTCGGAGAGAGTTCTGGATGAAAACTTTTCTCAGGAATTATCACGATAATATCCTAACCGCAGCCCGTATCTACACGGATTCGTCAAGTTTTTCAAACCGCAAGAAGGTAAAGCGGCTGGTTGGTTAGCTAGCCAGCAAGCGAGGAGTTCGGTATACGTCTCTGGAGAGCTTTAAAAATTACGTGACCTAAAGACTTTGCAAGTCACTTCTTCTAATTTAACTTTCGCACCTTTATAACATTTTTAAACAAGAAAATGGGGATGGGCGACGGTGTTAGTTAAAAATTTATTTCCATTTAGCACGTTCAAATTAATATCTTGATTATATAGATATACTTATCGTATATATCTTAAAGATTTTTATTATACTAATAGATATATATATATAATTAATCATGCAATTTAATTGGATTAAACTTGACACCCAGTATATAAGGGATAAAGATAGGGAAAGATCAAATATATGTATGTATGCAGATGCTAGCGTATGGTAAGTTCAAAGTTCTATCCCTCGGCTAGCCTAGAGCTAAGTGATCTAATGATCAAAGTTAGGCTACCCCGGTAGTGTACATGAAGAAGGGTTGGCGATAAAGGATTTACTAGGAATTGGATCGATAATCTATAAGCTCTTGGTCGAATGAATATAACTAAGCAAAATTGTCTAACTTTTTATACCTATGTGTATCTTCAAACAGGAATAGAAATTTCATTAATATGCGTCTACTCAAAAGATTCTATATTTAATTTAAGGAAAGAGTATTGGTTGCTTCCTTTTTGGACACCCTGTAAAGTGTCTTTCTTGCGTATGCTACCTTCACCTACATCAAGCAAAAGCCTCTCTACATTAGGCTTTGGATGGACGTACGAGGGGACAAATTTACTTTAGTTTCCTCACCATATATGTATATATATGTATGTATGTATGTATGTATGTATGTATGCACGTATATATCTCTTCTTGGGAACCGTATGCTCGTAACACCGAAAGCTCGACGAACCGCAAGTTTTGATGCATTTATAATTCACTCGCGGCACGATCATCCGATTAAACCTAATGAGATTTTCCCTTGAACTTCGCGAATCCGGTGTCCTCGGACATTCTCGTTTAGAAATTTTAAGGAAATAGAAAGAGAAAGAGGGGAAGGGCCAAAGGGTAGGTAGGAGAGTAAAGCAAAGGTATCGATCGTTTAGGTGTGGACACTTCGAAGGCTACAGTTTTTCCTTTTTTCTTTTTCATAACCTAGGTATACTAGGTTAATTAACATGCTTGCGTCATAAAATAGAAGATAGAGGACATGTAATTTGCCGTAAATATTATAGCGCAATATTTATTCCTACATAATTAATATAACGTGATATTTATTTTGATACGAGTAATATAGAAATTATTATATCGAGAATTTTCATCGAATATGATATTTATTTGTCAAAATTATATATACGACGTCTATATATATATGATATATTCGGAATAAATGTAGATATCTGTGTATTTCCCTATACCATAGATCCAATTAATAGATAAAATATATATTTACTAGCTTGTTATCGTTATTTGCTTTCTCGTTAAACGTAACATTTGAGAATAGTTATTGAATTAATTCTTTCATCGTGGTAGCCCCGAGGGTGGCCCCGAGAGTTGTTCTAGTAGGATTTTCGCTTTGGAAAACTGAGAAAGGATAGAAGTGGGCTAGGAAATACGAAGAAAGGAACACAAGGCGACGATTCTAGAGAAGGGAGAGTGCATTACGTAAAGCTATTCTACTTTTTTCTAATAGAAAGCAGGGTCCTTGGACCACGGTCCGATTTACCAGGAACCGCGAACTCCAGAAAAACGATCCCGCTTTAAATGCACCCTCTCCTCTCTCTCTCCTTCTTCTTTACCGCTCTATAATTTTTTTTTTTTTTACTCTTATTTAGCATAGTTTTTATCTTTAATCGTTTAAAAGCTCGCTCGCGTATATTTTTACCGTGAATTCTATCCTTTTATATAAACTACCTCGTTATTATAAATCTCATAGGATAATTATTATTCGACATATAAAAATTCAATCAATTAAACGATCGAATTTGATACGATTGTCTTGTTTTTCCAATATTAGATATCTACAAATTTTCTACCCATATATTAAGCAATGCATAAACATAAAATATATTCGTTTAATTAATCATTATCATTCGAATAGAATAGTCGGCAACGAATTGATGAATAATATTCCCTAGGATAATGTAAATAGGGTGCACGTAGAGTCGTATCACAATGTCGAGAATAAGACGGAAGATTTTTTTGGAGTTTTGCCGTTCCAGTTCTATCTTTGTAGGAAAAAAAAGAAAAAGAAAAAAATAGTAGAGCCACACCGAGCAGGGGTTCGTCTGACCCACATAAGTCTGCACCACTGCGGTCGCGAGAGCAGCCGTCATTGAACGAGTTAGAGAAAGAGAGAGAGAGTGAGAGAGAGAGAGGTGGGCGGCAAAGGAAGCAGGAAAGGAAAAAAGGGAGAGGGCTCAAAAGAGAGTGGGGACAGGGGCAGGGAGGGAAAAAAAGGGAAGAACTTGGCCTCCCGCGTTCGCGATAATTATATTCTCCAGGACTACCCCACCCCTGACCTCATCCCCCATCCCCAAGCTCGTCTGAAACCCAGTCATCTCCAAGCTTGTCGCTATCCGACAACTCCTCAACATCGTTGACTTCGTTTCTTCACATTTTACGTGCATTCGAGTCAATTTTTCATTTAATCCCTATTTTTGATTCAGTACGTTCCAGGTTAAAATATATGACGCGTGTGTGTATGTATATGCGATTGTGTGTGTAGACATAGTGCACCAGTGGTATTTAGTAAAACAAACAGCGGACTGACTTTTTAACAAGCATTCGTATAGCTAGAGAGGGAGGAGGGAAAAGGGAAAGGGAGGGTAACTAACGCGGGAAAAAAATTAGCCTCTATCTTCCCGCGTCTACACTCGTGTACTTTGATGCGATTAAAAACACGTCACTCTTCGTTGAGATTGTGTATGTATGTGGGTAAGTTCGTCTATGTGTATGCCTAGGAGAGAGAGAGAGAGAGAGGAAGATTTTCTCAGATAGAAAACAGCGTAACGTTCTCTTGGTTTTTATTCTCGAAAGGACCTTTGTGTTTTTCTCTTTTCGACGAGTCTCCATCTCTTCTTTTTTCCTTCCTTTCTTTCGTTCGTTCTTCCTTCTTTTCTCTCTCTCTTCTCTCTCTCTCTCTTATTCTTTTCGCCGCTCTTAATAGCTCGGAGCATCGCTTTCGTGGTTTTAATCAACGCACGACAAAATTTTCTCCGTGGATTCTTTACCAAAAATAACGCTTCCACGTAATATAGATCCTTTTCTATTCCTCTCTCTCTCTCTCTTTTTCGCTCTCTGTGTCTCTTTTTATCGTCGGTGACCTCTCGTTTTACGCGACGTTAAATAGAATTCAATAAATATAAAATAAATATATATATATATATATATATATATGTAGATATATTAAATTGCAAATTGAATTTAAAGTGTATTCCCTGTAGAGTTCGTACAAGGAATTATTTCATCGATAGTCATCTATATAGTTGTAATCATTATTATGTTAATATCGATAAATTAGTCAAATGACCAACGAGAAGAATAAAAGAATTCATTTTAACTTAATAAACTTGACTATATATAAATTATATATATGACGTTAAGGATTATTTTGTCAAGATAAATTTGTAAAAGGGGTTTAAAGTGAAGGGATAAAAATATAAAAGAAGAGGAGGAGGAAGAAGAAGAAGAAGGATTCACTAGTCCGTAATACAAAATAAAATAAGAATAAAAAGAAGACGAAGGGATAAAGTCAGGTGTACTTAGGAGAGGAACTTTTTTTTGCCTAGCATTTTGTTGGCTCCACCCTTTCTTTCGTCTTTCTTACGTTCTCGTAGGATTCTTTCTTTTTCCAAAGTAAGAAAGGAGCTTGCATAGATAGTACAAGCTAGAGAAGGACTTTAAAAAGGAAAGGTAGTAAGAAAAGAGAAATCCATAAGGTAGAATTTAAAATGGTCTCGGTGAGAGCGTGTAAAACAGCGTGGGTGGCCAGCGACGACGTCGAGGACGACGAAGAAAAGGACGATGCAAAAGGAGGATGCAAAAGGAGGATGCAAAAGGCCGATGCAAAAGGACGACGAGCGTCGCGACGCCACCAAATGCCAAGAATTATTTCTTACGCGTCCCAAGGATTGCTTCCTACGGAATAAACGATCCCCTGCAAACCTTTCTTCCCCTTTCTTCCTATCTTTTATTTATTTTTTTTCCTTCTTTTTATTCTCGCTTTTTTTTTTTCTTACTTCCGAGTACCCGTTCTCATCTCTCCATGGGAATTGAGATTTATTTATTTCTTTTTTCTTGATTTTCCTTCCTTCTCTTTCTTATATTTCACTCGGTGCTTTAAATTCCACGCCAGTTTCAATGCGCTTTGAGCGTCATCGATTCTATGTGTTACTCTTACTTAAATTAAATTGTTACATTTATTTTTTATTTATTTACCGACGGTCCGCTTATTCAAACGCTAACTTTAGATTCATTCGTTATTTCGTACCTTTTTAACGGAACGATGTAATCGGATAATGAATTCGTTTTGATTAATTATAAAAATTGTTTTGCAATAATACATATTTTTCCTTTGACGATCATAATTTTTTGTTTCTTCTTTTTTTTTGTTTTCCGGCGTCGCGAATGTCTTTGAAAAATTCTTTTGAGATAGTGCCATTGGCATCCGATGGATCTACCAACGTCAGGGAATTATTTGCATTTTAATTCGACAAAAAAAAAGCGAGGATTTCTTTTATCTATGATCATTGATTTTTTTGCTCTATTCCATGACTCGGCTGTTATTAAAGAATGTACGTTCGGGGGTGGTTTGACGTTCGTATCGAAGTCCTTCGTCCCGAGTACTTACATACGTACACGCGATATATCGTAGAAATTTATTTTTATCGAATAACGCCCGCCTGAATATGTATGAGAGAATATTTCAAGAATTTCCTATCGATTATTTGAAAATGATTAAAGCTATATGTAAGTACACTTTTATTTATCCATTCTATCATCCTACTTTTCTTATTAATTTCAATTAATTGTTTTTACGCTCGCGAAATGTGCAATTATCATTACAATTTTCATACTATAACACGCGAACCAAATTTATTTAGAAAACAATTATAAGATTTTAATCTAGCCATCGGTTAATCCGTCACTGAGAAAAAAAATAAAGAACAAGTAAAGGATTGAATTTAGAAAGAAAATCTTTGACGAATTTATTTTCAATGAGAGAAAAAACACTTCTCCGCGATTCCCTTTTTAAAGATGTTTTTCTCCGGCAATCGTAGACCTCCGATTTAGTTTGAACTCGACGTTAATCGAACGGCTCGAATCCGGTGGTAAAGTTGAAAGAGCATCAACTTTATAAATGAAAAGTTAAGAAATAAGTGGCTCGGTCAACGGAAGGGGCGTTGGGATATTCTTGGACGATATCGCTCGGTGTGCTTCTAAATTAATTAAATCGAGACTCCTTTGTCCTCCTTATTCTGTTGCCCGATGCTAACCCTCTTTTTCCTTTTTTCCTTCTATAGTAGGTACCTAGGTACTATAGCTACTTGTTCGGTAACTATTCTTACAAGATTTTCTACTGAGAGAAAAAGAGAGTTTGCTTTTTAATGGATTTACCTTCCCGTTATAATTTCCTACAGAAATCTATAAATTATTTCTCCAATTATATTAAACACGTGCACACGCACATACCACAGATTACTGTGTTCCTTTTGTGAACAACAAAACAAAATACTACTAAAAGTGATCATTAATTGAATTGATATTTTTCAAATAGTTACTAAAAACTAAAGACACTTAACAGATAGTGTTTAAATAATAGAACGAGATAACAACGTATTACGTTAATTCCATAGAAAACATTTAAACATTTCATTAAGCTCGACCCTTTGCTAAATCCTATTCAGATCCCTCATGCAAACACATTTCGTCGTACTGTTTGTGTCCGCGAGAGAGTATTGTTAAATCTCACCACTATTGTCACCTACGTTGCCGGGTAGAATCTCGAATAAGAAGAGAAGAGAAGAGAAGAGAAGAAAAGATAAAGGAGGGGAAAAAATAGAATGGAAGAAAGAGAAAGAGAGAGATTCACGAAAGATCATTCTCTCATAATACGTTCGCGTTTCGAACGAGCATAATGTCGTTTATGGACGATAAAGTGTACTCGTATTTCGGCTTTGTCGTTTATTTTCAATTAACGTCTGAACCGTGTCTTATTTCTCAACGCGATGAAAGATTCTTTTCAATTTTCTTCTCTACTTTCGTTCGCGTCGAAAGTCAAACATTTCAAGTGTCTTCTTTCCTTTTGACATTACAATTTGACATAGGGAATCTTTTGAATGGAAAAATTGAACTGGAGAGAGATCGATGAGTTAAAGAAAAATTTCATTAAAAGGTAATACGTGAAAACAATCTTAATAAATGGAAGGGACTAATCGTTAAAAATAAGGTCGATTCGTAATAGTTATTCGACTATTTTCTACGAGAAATTGTCGACTCGACGATTAAAAGGGATTAAAGTTGGGATCGAATACGGTCGCGCGAGAAGATAAAAGGGAAAGGGTCGGTCGAGTGGATGTTACAGCCAAGCTTGCCGTTTTCCTAGCAATCCGTACTTGAAGCTCGTAGTCACGTCCCTTCGAGGATATCGAACATAAAGTATGGGGTTCGAGTCACTGTAAAGCAAACGGTGACACGAGGGAAGAAAGAGGGAAGGGAAAGGAAAGGAAAGGAAAGGAATTAAGGAAACCCTAGGGCTTGTCTGTCGCCTTGTTTTCTCGTTTCGTCCGACGATCTCGTAGAAAATTAATCGAGCTACTTCAACCCTTTTCCATACCTTCAACAACCCCATCAATTAATCCCTCTCGAAGCTGTCAGAAGTTCCTTTTCATAAAAAGTATTATACCCGTAGCGACGATTTTCGCGAATATTCAAAAGGGAAATTTATCTAATTGTATTGTCCTCAATGAAATACTAATTTCTTACATTATCATTAAAATCACAAAATATATAAATATATATATAGATATAATATTTCTTGAATAAATAATTATTTAATACTACTTTACACACTTTCTGTCCAAGCAAAAGGGACGGGAAAAAGGGAGAAGGGGGAAAAGGAAAAACTAGAAACGACTAGAATGACTTAGAGAAAGGAAGAAAGTGGATTTCGAAGGCCTCGAGCTAGATAAAGAATTCTTTTTTCATTTCTCAACCAGCACCACCACCAAGGGAGCTCGGTTCACCCTTCCGGGACAAGTTCGCGCTATTCTCATTGGAGCATTTGCTCGGCGTTCGTCCACTCCCCGTGGACTAGCACTGGTAGACTTTTTTAATGAGGCTTCCTCGGTGGTCCATACGAACGAGTGAGCTAGCGGATAAGAAGAAACGGCCGTCAGGACGACGAGGACGAGGACGAGAAAGACGACGAGAACGACATACTCGTAAGAGTCGCGAAATCCTTTTTACCAACGACCCTCGACTTCCTCTCCGTTACCTTACTGTAATTCAAAAACTTTCGTCCGGCTAAAAATCCGACTCGACGTTTTCCTCCTACCATTCTTCTCTTTTTCCACCCACCCCCAACCCTTTTCTTTCTTTCTTTCTTTCTGCTATCTCACTTTTTGTCTCCTTTGTCTCTCTCTCTCTCTCTCTCTCTCTCTCTCTCTCTCTATCTTTCTTTCTATCTTTATCTTACTTTCTTTCACTTCCGGCATATCTCTTTTTTCCTTCCTTTCTTTCTTTCTTTCTTTCTCCTCCCTTCGCCCTTAGCCCAAGGTTATTCCAACAGCCGCATCTTGATTTCTACTGTTCAGCTGACACCAAAGTTTCACCCCTTTCAACTACCTTTATCCCACCATTCTTTTCTCCTTGTCTTTCTTTCTTTCTTTCTTTCTTTCTTTCTTTCTTTCTTTCTTTCTTCTTCTGTCTCTTATTTTCTTTTTCGTATTCAGACTTTATCTTTCTTTTTTTCTAGTTGCGTAGGTGTAATAAAATTGAACATTATGAACGTGGTTAGAATTAAGAATAATCCATGGAAAAATGATATTCATATTTTAAATTGATTATTAGAATTTATATATGAGAAAAAGTATTATAAAAGTATTCTACGCTAATTATCATAACCGGTACGATTAAAGTTTATTTTTGTCCTTTGCAGTAGAAAAAAGAAAACCAAATGATATTTGCAAAGGGAAATATCTGCTTTAGGAGTCAACATTGGTCACACGAATTTTTTCTCAACACTTGTACAGCTGCGGAAAAGAAAATTGAATCGGTTTTACTTTATCCTTAACATAGTTTCGCTGGTAAAAAAAAAAAACAAAATCCCGTCAACGAAGTACGGCACGGTTAAAAAGAAAAAGATTATTCGTTTAACGAGTTTTTTTTCTCGAGATTTTTCCGTCACGAGTTTTCCCACTATTTCTCACAGAACTTTTCTATTTTTTCTCTTCTCTTTCAAATATCGAAACACTAAGTATTGTTAGAGTCCTCGTAAAGAAACAAAAATTTTCCTAATTATTTTAGGAGTCCCTATTTTATTACCTTCCTAATAATTTGTCGAAACAAGATATTATATCTACGAGTTAAATATTAAAATCAAATAAAAAAGAAAGTTTTTTAGCACGAAGATACCCAATTTAAAGTTTGATGTTATCTAATTGCTCGTTAAATTCATTTATCGCGAGATGTTAAAATCCACATTTTAATCTTCTTACAATCCGCGTAATAGGAAGTGGCGAGGAGGAATACATAATTCGAGTCGTCGGAGTTAATATTTTCAAAAGTCTAATCAAAACCGCGATTTTCTCCTACGTAATACGTAATCCTTAAGGTGGTAAATGCAGTCAAGGATGGTGATGTTGATTCTGGCTAGCAAGGAGGAGAAGTAGAAGGACTCGTGCGAATCCCATTTCATTCTAACCGAAGACGAAACCGTATCCCATAAAACGGAGTGTCGTTTTAATGGAAACCCATGAGATATCTTGCGCGCAAATTCGCTTCGAAAGCAATACCACTTGGCATAACGATATTCCCTCGTGAATAAGCATGTGTATATACGTATATTCCTACGTATAACAATAATGTTTCTTTCATCCTACGAATTCAGCGATTTTTCAACTTTATTGGCTCATCCTATTCGCGTTGAACTTTTTGCAACGTTTGTAAATTATTTTTCGATATATCAATATGCGAAAAATATATACCCGTGCATATTTTATATACATATTGTATACATTGTTAAATATAATATTCGCATGATTTTTTCATTTCGAATAAAATAATAACAGCTCGCGATATTGGGTAAAATGAAATTATAGCTTATTTTTTTTTAGGAGGGGGGAGAGGGCCCAATAATTTTCCCCTACATCGTATTTTGGCGTTACATACAATGTATGTATTATAAAAAGAACGATAATCTCGTTTTTCCCGGCCACTTGCAATCAATTCTAGCAATTTACTGTAAAAGCCGCGTTAAAGCTCTGCTCCTCGTCCCACCCCCAGCACCAGCCACGAACCTCTCTTCCAAAACGAGGGTGTTATTACAGTCCGATGATTACGAGAAATTAAAGGCTCCTGTATCCATAAAGAGCGCATTAACCCGCTACTTTCTTGGATGAAACATTTTCAACCCAAGGGAGCGAAAGAAAATTTTCGATCGATTTCAAAACCAAACAGCAGTTGGCTTTTCAATTAAATCTTATTTATTAAAATTGATCATTTCAATTATTTTCTAGAGTTTATTTCAACAAAACGGTTCATATAAAACGTTCGAGTGATTTTTTTCATTAATTATCTCATTAAAAAACTATACGATATGAATTCACGTATCATAAATATAATCCTAATTTCAATGGTTACATTGTGAACGATCCTTCAGTCGGAATAATCCGATTGATACAAAATTTCTCATTAATCATCACGTGCTCATTGACGAAAATAACAGGATAATCCTAGTACGCTTAAGTATCATTTTAACGCTCGTGTGATATACTACTAGAAAATTGTGAATCGATTTTCTGTCGGACATAAAAATAACTGCGATGCGTTTATTTCGTTTTTAACCGATTCAACGAAACGCATAAATATGCGTACGCTTTTTCTGACACACGGATAAAGGATAGATGTATCGCGTATAATCGTAAAACTATTATGGTACTAACGCGACAAAGGTATAATATTGTAGACTGCAGAAGAAAAAAGGAAAATAAAACGAAAAGCAAATTGAAACGGTAGTAACGAGGAAGAAGTTATTAGATTTAGTCAGTCCGGTCCGTAGGTACCTGGATCAAATTATAAATATAAGAATTATATCGGGATCACTGAATTTATGGTAAAAATCGGAATGAAATTGAGATCCTAATCGCGTTAGTTGTAAGTGAGAAAGAACGGTGAACGAAACGTCATTAACGTTGGCTTCGTTCTCGGGGCTAGCTTTTTAATTACGACGCAAATAGCTGGTAAAATCAATTTCGTATCTCATTTCGGTCGTTTCTCTTTTTCCTCCCAACTAACGGTATGGCCCGTTAGCGGATTCCCGCGTTGCTAGCTTTCGTAGAACGTAAACGTACAAGGAATAATGCGTACGCGCGATTCCAACCATCGAAGCGGCAGTAATTTGCGTGTCCTAGCGCATGCTCGAGAAATGCCCGAGAATTCAATGAGAGAATTTCAAGCATCCTAGGGTCGGTCGGCCCTGGAACTTTCTCGCCACCTTTCCTTCTTAATTAAACTCGACGTTCGACCGTAACAACCTTATGCTTTATCCAATTTATCCGGATTATTCTCCGAAATACCTATTCGCTTCTTCTTCAAATTCATCTCTTTTTAACTTGTCACGTTTTCGTTTTCTTCATCGAATGCTTACTACAACCATATCGAACTTGTATTCGCATAGATGGCCAAGTTACACTTTTTCCAACGAAACATGTTTATTCTTATTTTTGTGCATACAACGTGTACGAAAAAAATCCTCGGACAATATTCCGTGTATATATTAGATTTAAATAACCTCTTTTATTTTGTAGGTCTTTTTTTTAAATGGAAACGAGACGACAAGTTAACTCGTATAACGGAGATTTAACTTTCCTCAGGATAAAAGAATAAATCTTTCTTATACCTATTAAGAAAGCAAGATTCGCTTTAATTAATCCGAAACTTGAATATATCGCAAACGTAAAAGTTCAAATAGATATATATAGATTATATGGATAATCTATCCAGTATTATACCATAGTACTCATTTTATCCTTGATTAATATGTTCCCGTTAAAGTGGTCATTCACTGGTCGACGCTATCGTACTGGAAGAAGAGGAAAAAAAATAAGAAAAAAAAATAGAAAGCTCTCGCGTTAGATCGTAGCCTTTTTATTTCTCCACGTTAGCGAGCTTTCGTAGAGCATTAAAAGGATTACTACTCTCGAAAGTTTCGGTGGGGAAGCAGAGCATCGGTGGAACGAGCGAACGAGCGTAGGGAATTTTCGTTTCTGCAAAAATCTAGCGCGAAAGGAATATATATATATATATAGGCGAATACGATTGTTAGAAAATCAGGTCGTAATTAAGATTTCATCGCGTTACGAGAAGCTTATCAGTAATATCCTTTGGCTCGCTTACTACGATTTCTATTTCATTTTTTTCTCTCGTCTCAACATCCTGTTGTTGTTTCTCTTTTTTGTTTTGTTTCTTTTTTCTCCTCCCTTTTCTCTTGTCAGTAATTTTTCTTTTCTACCATTACCACTTTTTCGGATTTTTTTCTCCTCTCGCTAGCAGAGCAAGAAGAGCAAACATCGTGTCAGAAAAGTGGGAAGTTCCGAGCTAGGCAAGTATGTAAACGCGTTTTCTGGGGGTAAAAGAAAAGAAGGAAAAAAAAAGGAAGGGAAGAAAAATAAAGAAATGAAGAAAAAGAAAACAATACAAGCGAGAAGCTGAAGAAGAAGGTGCTGCTCTCGACGTGTCTAAAAGTTAAGCGAGCTGTTATTACTTTACAAATAAGCTTTGGTACGCGTTACTGCGCAACGATCTCAGCGCCTTAATGGCTTCCATTCGCGAGTATGTATTCTCCTTGCTAGTACATACATACATACATATATATAATGCTTTGATCCTGTCGCGAGAAGGCCCGATAAGCGAACCTTTATTCCGCTTATTCTTTTTTTCCCTACCTACCTACCTACCTACCTACCTACCTACCTACTTACTCCAATTTCAACTTCTTACGTAGAAAAAGTCGCAGGTTTTTTCACACGAGAAGTTTGATGAATAGTTTTGGAATCCTTTTCCTTTACTTCAAAAGAAAATCGTGAAAAGAGAAGTAAGATTTGTGAAGGGGAAAAAAAATAAATCAACCGAAAAAGGCGGAGAACACGTTACGTACACATTTCGTGACAGATTTCTAAAACGTATAATAGAATACAAATATTTCTTGACATATTTTTCAAACAGACATTTGCATTTATTATCAAAAACTGATTTTTAGACTTTTAGATTTCACGCTATCGAACAATGTGTTCCACTCGACGAGAGTATTAAAGATATTTAAATAAAACATTCTTTCAACTTTTCGTGGGAGTTGTTTCTAAGTACCCCTTAAGTCTTTCTTAACAATTCCGAATACACTGAATCATGCATAAGGAGCTATAAGCTTTTCAATGCTTTTAATGGATTTATGAAATAAAACGAAAAGTTCAAACGCCCCTGCTGGCACTTGTACAAGAGAGAGAAATTATTTTTTAAAGAGTAACGCGTTAAGACAAAATATATTATACTATATACAAGAGTTGTATACTTAATTATAATCCCGCGTGTATTAAATGTAACCCTCACATATATCGTACAATCTCCACAATTATTTTCCAATTAGAAAATATTTTCAAGACTGCAATGATAAAATCAATAACGTTTCATTGTTCAACTTTTATATACGTCGTTGATCTTGAACATGTTCCGAGAGAAAGGTAGACGGAAAAGAAGAGAGAGAGAGAGAGAGAGAGAGAGAGAGAGAGATCTGCGAAGAAAATGATATCTCAAGGATCAAGACCGAATAAGATCTTCAGAGCGATGTTGATTTGGTATAGTAAGGAAAACGGTGCTGCTGCTGGACAGTGTAGACCGTTGGTACTTTTCAATTTCACGAAGAAACTCGTTTCCTTCGGATAACGGCAGCATCTCTAACCCCTGGATCGTCTCTTTCTTTCTCTTTATCTTTATCTTTTTCTTTTCCCCTATTTCTCATACGCGCGAGCCAACAGAAATGTCAACGGGGGAGTCGTTGCAGCCAGAATTGTCTTTTTAAACTTTGTCTATAAGAGGATTCCAATAATTTATATCCATTGTTTATCCTTCAATATAAACTATAATCCTTTCTAATATATCATGGTATAAAAGTGTGGAAATTATTTATCGGTCGTGCCGATAGCCATTATGTTTGACGTAACGTTTTAATGACTTTTTTAAGTATACAAAATAAATGCAATCTATATTTTTCTATGATAAAGTATAAAAGACGTATATAAAGGAATATAAAAGTTGTTTCTCCTTTGATACGAGGTCTGTCCCACGTGGTCGTGTCTAGAGAAATATATAAAAAAGCAAAAAAAAAGGGAAAGGAAAAGGAAAAAAGAAATACATATCGTCACTTTGCGTGGAGAGTTAGCGCATTTGCATTTAAACGAGGATTTGCGTGCGCCGCGAATCTCTCGAGCACCCACATACGCGCACACGCACACGCACACGCACACGAGGAATTCACGACGAAGGGTGACAGAAGAGAGGGTGGACGAAAGGGTGCTCGAAGTTGGGTGGTAGGAGAAACCAGTGGCACAAGCAAAAGTGTGAAATTCATTAAAATATTGCAATTTATTTTATAATCTTTCGGTGGGATCGGCCGTGCGAGGCCAACGCGAGATACGACGAGGGCAGAATTAACGAGCAGAAAATGAACAGGTCGCGATTGTGCGCGTGACGCTTGCTAATCTGCATATTCCTTGCCTACCCCAGTAAGCACCCCCTGTAACTCTCTGCGATGTCTACCAAAAATAATATTCTACTGCGGTAGAACGTTCCAATTTTAAATACGATACATTTGTGATTAATGACTTTTCGATGACGTTCAAGCTCCAAACTTTGCCTCTCTCTCTCTCTCTCTCTCTCTCTCCTCGATATCTAGTTTTTTATCAGTCGATATACAGAGTACTTGTATACACATATATACACAAAATCTAATATCGATTGGTCGTAGATATTGCAAGGGAAAGGGGTGTGCTTCCAGCCAGCCCTTAATAATTTTCTAAATGAAATAAAATAACGATATGGTAGAAGGATCGTACCGAGAAACTAAAGCGAATTAATACGCATTATAACAATTTGAGAATATAATATTGTACATTGTAATGTAATTTGGAATTCTCGCGTAACACATTGTGCTATCAAACTTTATCATTCGAAAAGTTTTTCACCGCTATAACCACCTGTCAAATCTCAGAGAAACAACGTAATACTATCTTAGAAAGAGAAGAAGGATGGTGTTGGTACCATTGTTCTATAGGAACAAGTAGCAACCCAGCTCCTAGTCTCTTGCGTGAGAAACTTTAACTCGGCATTTCAGCCTCCAGGCTAAAACGTGCATCTCTTTCCATACTTTCTTTTCCTTTTTCTCTCTCCCCTTTTTTCTTCCAGCATATACTTTGGAGGCTTGAAATTTGCGAGCTCGCACGTACGACCACCGTTTTAATTGAATTTCATAATTAACCACGAACATTTGAGAGAGCCGCCCCCACGTCCCACCTTCGTTTTCCTGCATCCATGCGAAAACCATTCACAAAGTTTTCTCTATGTGATCTTTTGATCGAAATGCGAAACGCGATTGCAACTTTTTTTCGCGATCGAACGAACAACTACTTGGACGTTAATTATCGATTAATTTATCGACCATAATAATTAGTTGTGATATCAATAGGTTCCTCTCTTTCTCTCTCTCTCTCTGGTTATAAATCACGTTTCCAATTTATAATCATCGATATTTGTCTGCGATTATTTTAGGAGATCGAGCTGATAAAAATTTACGTACGTACATGAATGGAAATAGGTACGGGGATATTCGGGCGTGTTGAATAATTTATCATGCACTCGCGCACACAGAGTGATATATTTTTTATTGTACAAGTTTGAATCTTTCGACGATTCATTGATCGAGGTTATTTTGTTAACCTGTTATAATCTTATTAAGGTTTTAACGTAGAATCATTGGAATGTTTAAAAATCGTGAACGATCGCGACGTGCCCGAGAGTAGTA
The DNA here is from genome assembly GCF_001313835.1 of Polistes canadensis. Taxonomy (NCBI): domain Eukaryota; kingdom Metazoa; phylum Arthropoda; class Insecta; order Hymenoptera; family Vespidae; genus Polistes; species Polistes canadensis. The sequence goes on from NW_014569808.1 coordinate 117,461, forward strand.
TCTTTCAGTTTCATTCGCTTCAACGCACATCGACCTATCCATATATTTTATCCTATATTTTCAATAAACGTGATACGTGTACGTATCGAGCGTGTATACCGAGTCGCAATTTCGTCCTTCCTTAGTTTATCCGGTGATATATCGAGCCGAACTCCAATATCGAGTCTTTTCATACATCGAGATATCCACCTTCTGCCGTATATCAAACGTATAACGTTGCCTATACGTCTTGTTTACGTATCACGTTCGCATTCAGAAAACGATAAGTAGTAGTGTGCAAAGTCGAACTGCAACGCGGCTCAAAAAGATCCTATTCGATTAACGACAAGTCGTCTACTAGAACTCTCATATCTCTTTTTCCTATTAGAAAAAGAACTAAACTAAAGAAAACAAGTAAATTAAATTACGGCGAATATTGGGAAGGAAGGGAAAGAAATGAATTCGTGTAAAAAATAAGAAAAATAAATAATAGAAAAGTTTTAGAATCGAAGATAGGTGTGTACGACCGTGGAGAGAACGATTGGACATCTCGATAAATCTGAAAATTGAAGTCGGTATTACGGTCGGCAAGCACGCTGCCGTTGCACCGACCAAAATTACATCCGACTCGTATCACTGTGTTCTCTCTCTCTCTCTCTCTCTCTCTCTACGACCCTTGATATTCGTACGTCATTCCGCGGGAATATTCGTCGTGCGAGCTGCGAAGACGAGTTATCGTGGTGGTGGTGGTGGTGGTGGTAGTGTTGCTAGTGGTGGTGGTGGAAGTAAAGGGGGTGCAAGGGGGTGCGAGCGAAGGTGGGAAACGAAACGCGGTCGTCGCGAGCCAGGCAACGAATCGATAGCTGGACGATTCAACCCTCTCGACGTCCCCCTTCCTCCAACCATCCCTTATGAATTTCCTCGGGAATCCGCGACTCGTTTTCCGCACGCTTACCACCGGACGCGGAACGTTGCCGCGGTATTAGCATAACGAGATTCTCCTCGTGCACGTAACACGGAGACGTCGTCGCTTCGCGAACCACCCCCGTCCCCGTCGAGGGGTGTTGATCCCCTCTTTCCCTTTCCTCCTTCCTATCGCGAATTTGCATGGCCCATTTAAACGCAATTTCTTTTCCTCGATCGAGGAATTACGTGAATACTCGACCCACCCACCCACCTCCTCTTCTTAACCATCCTTGCCAACTTATCGGATATTTTTCTCCAATAGGATGAACGGTCAGTCGGATTACAACGTGGAACAGAACTTTAAAGATTGAAACTCTTTCTCCATTTATCTCTCTCTCTTTCTCTCTGGATTATGTGTGATTTTAAGATTATAAAAGTCGGGTAACGAGGGTATCGCGATAAATCGATCGATTGGACGATCTTTTTTGTATGCTCAACTAAAAATATAAGAGACATTCGAGCACGCAGTAATCTTATCGTGCTTTTGATTTTTCCTCATATTTTCAAATATACTTGTTTTCTTTTTGTTGCGATACTCCACCGAAACACCAGAAGATCTTTTCTTAAATAAAATCATATCTACTCGTTCCTTTAAGAAACGTTTTTATATCCAAACATAGATATAATCGAAATAATGAAAGATCAACGTGACTTGTTATCAAAGTATATTCTATCTAAAATAACAATATATACCTTTAGCATATTTCAGATAAATATTTCCCACCGATATAACTAGGTGATCGACGTCGATGAGGAAGAAGCGGAAGAGGATGAAAAGGAAAAGAAAGAAAAGAGAAAAAGGATAAAAAAAAAGGGGGCACAAAACGAGAGACAGAATAAAATAAAATAAAATAAAGAAAAAATATATGAAAAGCAGAGACACATCGGTGAAGGCGACGGATAAATACGCGATGATCATCAACGTGATTCAACAGCAGCAAGGCTTTCCCATCTTCGGGCTTCGACACTTCTCCGCGATCGTTTATCGATTGTAGCGAGAAAAAGAACTAAATAAAAGAAAAAAAGCAACTCTCGTCAAGAAGAAGAAGAAGAAGAAGAAGAAGAAGAAGAAAAAGAGGAAGAGGAGGAGGAGGAGGAGAAAGAAAAAAAAATAGAAGCTTTAGGATCTCGAAGATGAGTAGTCCGACTCTCTCTCTTTCTCTCTCGTTCGTTCCTCTTGAAACACCCTCGACCCCCAACCCTCAACCCCCTGGCGTCTACGACAGAACAGAGGCATCTTCGTTAAGTTCGTTTCCGAGTGAACGGCTGAACGTCGTGCGATAAACTTCGTCCTTTTACGGTTATGCGTTCACGTTTATAGTCATTGACCCAGATTTAAGGGGTTGCCGGAGTACGTTGGAAATTAACGAAGGCTAGTCTTACCTCTTTCTTTCTCCTTCGTTTCTTACTTTTCTTATTTGATTAAGTTTCACCGTGGTTACATATACAACGTACCTACCCCCGTTTCTATTTATTTTTCTTCCACACCATATTTTTTCGTTTACAAAATTGTGATGCATATTCATTACACGTTTTAATTCTACCTAATGATACGCGCGAAATACGCGCATGTCGTCGTATCTTGTCTTTTCTCTCTCTCTCTCCTTACTTTCTCTTTCTTTTGAAATATGTATATTCCTTGCATATATGACAACAATTATGAAATAACGTGACTTGATAAGATCGTTTCATTTTCATTAAGATTATAGTCGTTTGCAGATCTCTTACATTTAACGCAACCTAAAAAGTTTCATATAATCATCATTTTTATTGATAATTGGTAATTCTTAATTATCCTACTCGATGAAGAAAAAGATACATTTTATCGATGAAAGAGAAGATACTTTTTCCTTTTCGTAATAAATATTAGTTTTGCATTAGAAAGTATCGATAAAATGATTTAAAATTGAATATACGTGTGATAGATGAAATCGAAGAACTGCGAGATAACTCGGTAGGATCGTAAAATAGATACGAATGGAGATTTTGCTATCTAGTCAGATAGCGATTACCAACAACGACGACGCAAATACCATAAGTAGATATGGTCGAATTGAAGACTAGGGTGTTGAGGAGAAACCACTGATATGAGTTTTATCATGCACGTGATATTCGAGAAAGATACACATATTTGCGTTTTCCTCCAAAACGTTTTGCATATTCGCGGGAGAAAAACACACACAGAGAGATAAAAGACGTAGAAAAGGAAAAGGTACACGTATGCTTTTATTTTTCTTTAAATCGGACTATAACACGAACTCGTTGCTTTCATTTACCGACGAGAAAATGAGCAAGCTTCGGTGAAAGGACGCGTAATTAATTTACTTCTCTCGATATCTCTCTTCCCAAAAGCTTCGTCATTTTTCATTTAAGGGCTTGCTTGCTGGAAGGCTTCTCTTCTCTTCTCTATTCTACTACGACGAGTCTATCATCGCGATAATTATTACGCGTTAACATTATGTTCGTATCACTAAATTTGTAGAACAGTTACATTACACTTTAATACACGAGCTCAAATTTTCTCTCCCATTTCCAGCCCCTCCCTCCCTCCCTCCCTCCCTCCTCACTCTCTCTTTCTCCCAATCCTATATTTCAACTTCAAAATGTTCATAATAAAATCAACATCGCTTTGAAAGTAATCCAACAACTTTTCCTTTGATATTACAAACGACATATCTTCACGTTTAACAAAAGTTTCGAATAAAATCTCATTAGATATTCGGATCGTTTTATTTAATTTAACAATTGCAATGTTTATTAATAAAAAAAATTGACGCCATTCAAAGAAACTAATGTAACAAATTTGGAAAATTGGAAATTGGAAACTTTATGCCTAAACTTTTCGTTCCGAATAGATGCATAAATAATTGTATATTAAATGTTGTTGGATTTAACTTATAGGACTACTTTGAAACATTATATTGGTCAGAGTGTACGCGTCCATATGAGCGATACTATGAAATCTATGGAAATTCAGTGAACACGAAAAAGTTATAAGTCACAGTTAGGCGTCCTATCGGTCATCTAGCCGGACGAGTCAGCCGTCTATATAAATTTAAAAACATCAACTCGATGGCACGAACGCAACGGTACTCATATACGCAAGCGACCGAGAGAGAACGCTATTAAAAAAGATAAAAAAAAAAAAAAAGAGGAAGAGACAACGAATAAAAAAATCAAACAGGAAGTAAAAGGGAAAAAAAGAAAAAATAGGAAGTGAAGGGGGAGTAAACGAGAGAGAAAGGGAGTGGGCTTGGTCGCCAGAAAGGGACAAAGGTGAAAGACAAAGAGAACGATAGACAGATAGATAGATAGATAGATAGATAAAGAGAGAGAGGGAGAGAGAGAGAGAGAGAGAGAGAGAGAGAGAGATGTGGGATGTAACGCGAGAATGCGAATTCCGCGTGGCGATTTATGGGAAACGAAGGCCCGACTATAAAATAACACTTCCCATTCAAATCGCTAAATTAATGGCCGTTTTCATGGATTCTTTGTTTGCACCGAGAACCTCGACAATAGCCCCGACTCTACGTTGAGTTATTATTCTAAAATGGCGAGCCGATAGGCACAACGACGACGTTTCTCTTTTTCTACTCTGCTCCTCCCCCCCCCCCCCCCCCCCCCGCCCCGTAGAATTAACGCTAAATTCTTCATGCGTTCCCACATGTTTTTCTCGGACAATGAAAAGGTTCATCTCTTCGTATCGTCGAGGGCCATTTATTCTTAACGATCCTTCATTTTCTTGCGACAACATTGATTCGCTTTATTTGTCAAATTGAAATAATTTAATTTAGATTTTTATTCGTAATTTTTCTTACTATCATCGTTTAAGAGATCTTCTTGAGAATTATTAAAAGTTACAATCTTGAAAAATATTCGCAACTAGGGACAAAAGTTAAGGGTTCGTGTTTAAATGAGCCACTTAATGTTCGATCGTTAATCGAGATGATTAATATACGTATTCGCGTAAAGTTCATTATCGATCTATGCTTGTCAAGAGAAAGAAAGAGAAAATGGAAGATAAAGTAGACGATTAAAATGAGTAAGATGAGGATCATGACGTATTGCGAAATTTCCTGAAAATTTCGTTACAGAATTCTAATTACGTATATACGTAGCCGAGAAATACAATACACAGAATTCATCCGTAGAAATTAGATTGTCTTTAAACAGGTAGTGTCTGTTCTCTCTTCTCATTTTCTCAGTTAAATCTGATAAGCATTACTAAAACATCTTGCAAATCTCCTTTTGCTTCCCTCGTAAGCTTCCAATCTCCATATTTTCGGTTATTCGATTGGAGATAGTCAGAAAAAGCGACCCTTGCTTTTCTCGATGGGAATTCGATTGTATCTTGACACATATTTGATACGAACGTCCAGATCCTATATGATTTATTAAAACTTTTATGGTCGGAAAAAACAAAATAGTCGATGTATTTATTGCGAATGAACGAGAGGGATAAAAAACAAAAAATATTGAAACGCGTTTACCCCTTTTAACATTTACAAAGAAAATTGATTGCCAAGTGAAATAGATCATTGATAAAAAGAGGGTGGAGGGAAAATAATTGAAAGAACTCACCTTGCACAGGCGTGTAAATGTTGAGGTAGAGACAATCCTCGCTTTGATTACGAAGATAGGGTAGTAATCTTCTGAGATATTCGAGCCTGCCTTTGGGCATCTTGTCGGTCAATTCCGGAAGCTTTTGCGGACAGACGGGTCCGAATTTATCGGCGACCTTGACGCCGTGCCACAAGGCGCCACTAACGGGCGGCATAAACCGTAAGGAACCGATCGGGGGGGAGGCGTATGGTACACCACGAAATACCTCGACACCCTCCAGATAACGATCGAGGGTGACTATTACACCGGACAACTCGCCGTATTTCGTCCTGACGATTCGAGAGCTGAGCTCGGCGCCTGCCAGCGCGGCGAGCATCAGCTCCAACACCAGGATCATCGACGCCAGAATCATCGACGATGACGTTGACCACCTCAACATACTCTTCCGTAATCCTTTTTGTTAGATCCCTCAATCGATCATGACGACGACGACGACGACGACGACGACGACGACGACAACAACCACCTCGACATCTTTTTTTCTTGATAATTAATTAGAAATCTTCAACGACAATCACCTCAACATTCTTCGGCTGATTCTACGGCTAATCCTCTTCATTCGGCTCTCACTTCATAGTCTTTTTTAAAGGAATTAATTCTTTCCCGCTCATCCTCAAGTTTCGAGCCGGTTAAAGGATACGCTCGAGACCATAGTTCAGCAAGGATTTACCGAACGCATCTAAACACTGGCCAATTTTGTAAGCCACCTCCCGACGGAAGACAAAGTCGAGAGAGGCTGATGGATCTTACCTCGAATTTCGACATACCTTCTTTCTTATCATGTCAATTATTTTTAACACTTTTGTTTCTACTCGTAGATAATCCCACCTCCGATAACAAAATGATTATTTAATCGTACACTTTTTTGGAAAATCACACAGACGAAATGACACTGGGTAAAAAGGAATGGAACAAACGAAACGACGATTGGAATTTATTTAAGGAAATACGAATTTCCTTTGATATCGGGTATTTGCGTAAACGTTTCATTTTAATTTCACTCGAAAATAACGCGAGGGAAGATCTTCGTACACCGGTTGATCGAAAACAGTTCACTCACAGCCGCTTTTTTGTCTCGGGGCGAGTCTCTTTGGACGGAGCAAGATTCGGCAAATATTAGTAGACCTTTTTTTTAGCTGAACAACTGTTTCTTATGCTTTCATTCAATCGATCTTCCTTCTCTCTCTCTCTCTCTTTCTCCTCCTCGAGCTGGAGTAATCAACGTGTTGTTGTAGATGAACACCGCCACGCCGTAATACAGAGACAAAAGGAAAGAAAAAAGAATAAAAATGTATCACAGGATAAATGACAATATACGAATACCACCGATTCCTAACGATTAATTAGGTTTACCATTGGAGAGATTAAAGGAAGAACACTAGATTCACTCACTAAGAGTCATCATGATCATCTCACAAATTGAAGACAACACTGACCAACACTTTTACTATCCACTATTTCCTAAAAACGTTTTCTTCGATCACTGAGATTGCTGCACGGTTATCACGAGACGCGGACGATGAAAAATTAGTGAAAAGGAGAGAGTCGCGTTTGTTTTGTTTCCTCTTTCGTTCTTTTTTTTTGTCAAATTTGTGAAATATATTTATCGCAAAGGATGCAGTAAGGAACCGACGGAGGGGCCGGTGGCAGACGTTGGCGTGACTTCGACCCCCGACGGACTGGCATTAGGAAAGAGCTTGCACGTTGTCCTGCGCGTGCGTCGAACGACGTTGGTCGCCGTTCGAACTGTTAAGAGTGGGAGAACCTAGACCACCCCACGCGCATCACAGCCAGGGACGTGGCCGGAAGTATAGGCAAACCGGTCGATACGGCAGGCTGAGGTCGATCAAGGATAAGCTGGTTTGAGTCTGAGATTCCTTTCCTTACAAGAAATCGACAAGACTAGATCAAAGTATCCGCAGATCAATGATCATTTCATATCTCACCTTCCTTTCCATTCAACTTTCCATACTTTTTAATATCGCCTTATCTATATTCCTTTGAAAATTAGAAAAAATTAAGCCCCGAAGATAAAGGCACACGAATTATGTGTGATTTTTTTCGATATCATAAATAGAATTTGGATAAAAGTGATTCATTTTGAGAGATCGATTGATCAATTACGAAATAAAAACTTATGGGCGTCAAAGTTTTCAGAACACATTACGCGTGAACGATCAAAAAATGGAATATCAAATTAAAGTTTAATATACGTAAACTATCTTTTGATCGAAAAGACGAGCACTCGGTATACCGATTTTGCAACGAACGAAAAGCATTAACGCTAATGCGCATGCCTCGTCCTTCTGACTTCCTCCTTGATGTTTTGTGTCTGACATGATGTGTACCTTTACCACTTCCCGCCGGCATTTTCCCATTTCTCTCCTTCTACGGTTCCTTCATCTCAAATATAAACTCTAGAAAACGACGTTCGGCTGCTCCTCTGGTTGGGCTCTTTCAGCTTCGCGCCCTTTTTCACTAAAGTACTCGTTTTTAAACCGTCAGTCGAAAGATCAATTTAGTTGCTCGTAAAAGGGCAACACCTTTTTTTTTTCTTTTGCCTAATTTCATTCAAGTAAAATAGAAAATTATTCATTTTATTAATTTTATATAAATATATTAACACAAATTTGTATATAATATGAACCAAAAGGTTGACTCGCGTGTGCTTTTTAATATGCACTTTGTCAATTATCCCGTATCAATAACTTATATGTAGTACACGTTGCAACGTAAAGTAATATTGTATGCTGCTTGTTTGTTTCCAAAAGAGAAACATTCCTTTTTATTCTTTTTTTCTACTTAACTATAAACAATATATAATGCATATCTTGATCTTTTCATCGCGGATCACGCGATTCGTTGAAAATCTAAAACCGGACTATCGTAGTTCGTTAATGGTACACCTGATTTGCAAATAAATTCGGGATTCGATTAGCTCTCGATTATTTATAATCGTGCTCGCGCTCAGCTACTCTCGACCGGATACATGTATAATTTGTTCATCGGTTATGCAAATTCACGCAAAGCCGTTGCGCAGTGCTCGTATTTGCTTGAAAATTGCAGGATTATGTATACTTAATTAGAAGTAACTAAGAAGTAATTACACTATAATGAGTTAGCTGGTGATACGTTGTTACTCCTATTCTTTAACGAGTAATACTCTTTTCTCAAACGAGCTACCTGCCTTGATTTTCACTAAAGCGCGTACCTTCCTTTCTTTTCAAATATTTTACTTTCAACATTTTACTACGATAATTAAAAAAAACTTTCAATTTTCTATTAATAACATCAAAGAGAAGAGACCGTCATTTTCCATTTTATTATTATTCATTTTTTAATTATCGGAAAAATCGTTTGTTCCAAGTAGATTCTATATAACTATACACATAATTCTATACGATATATATTCGTACAACCCATACATATATTCTGACGGTATACACATAATTATCTCTCAATAGAAAATCAACATATATTATACATATGTGCTCACATAGTGATTAAATGGCATAGATATAGAAATGATATATACGTATACTATATAATATACGAATATCCAACACGTCTAACTCGAGATTTTGAGAGAGAAAATTAACTCACGCTCGTTGTGTAGATTTCCAATGATTTTCGCGAAACTACCAAAATACATTTTGCTCCATTTTTATTATTTTTTTCGTGCAACAATACAGTAACCCATTATCGAACGTTTCTCATGGTAAAGCTTTAAAAGTGGCCTTTTTTTGAAGGGCTGCAAGAATGGAGGTGGAGGAAAGCTCTCTATTCCATTCGACGATAACGTTAACGGGAGAAAACGTCGACTATACATATTTCAGAGTTTGTATCGGCTCGTCGTTGTTCAAAGTTCCTATCTGTAAGAAACGCCGAGCACAGACGCTTCACAGCATCATACGTTTTTCTTAAAAGTCGTGAATTACTCTATCTAAAATCTATGCTAAAATCTATTGAAAGTTTAAGATAGAAAATTTCGAAAGATTTTTCAAACGATAATATTTTCATTATTTCTTTTACGCAGGATAACTATAATAATTTCAATGCACTTTTATTATTTTACTTATAGAAAAATGGTACGCGTTTTTAAGGTTTAACTTATTGCATAGCATTAACTGTATGCCGTTGAGATCAGAACGATGAAATTCAATTGATTTGAACCTACCCAGTGAACTCGATCGTTGCGACGGACATAATTTACGATGTTCAACGTTGCGTGCAACAATCCGTGATTTATCTCGTGTTCTCTCGTAAGGCGATAACGCGCTAAGACGAAAGAACGAAATTTTTGGTGAATTTCAGCAGCGAGCGCAACTGCAACAGCAATAACAACAACGAAAGAAAGAGATAAAAAAAGTGTGGAAGAATATTACGAATGTACGATTCGATCTCATGGACGATAAAATAGAAAGCCGTAGTGGCTTTATTAAATTTTGAGCGTGAATAGGTGCGAGCTAGCGTTTCGCGAAAAAAGGAACAAAATGTATCGTCCGAAATAATAGAAGCACTGGCGCATCGTGCGACAAACAATAGCCGATGACCGACGACTCGATTTTACCGGTTGTTTCACAAATATTTCAAGCGAATTCTCTACGAGATGACGGGAAGAAGCTACAGACTTTATTATTTTCCTTTACCTACACGCTCAATAATTCCTATCAACGGATTATATTATAACGAGAACTTTCAACATATTATTTTATAATGTTATACAGAACTAATATATATATATATATATATATATATATATATTCATATTATATTATTCAAATATTTCTATATTTTATGTTATACTCATATACTTAGTATGTATGATGTTTTCACATAGCATTAACATAATTTACATTTACGTTCGCCAAGTTTTAAGTAGGTATCTTCCGAGGAAAAAAACAAATAAAAATCGTAACGACGATAACGGACGGTGAAATGGTCGAGAGCGTGTATTCCACGCTCGTACCATTTTCTTCGACGATAATCGACTTGCCTCGCGTTATCCTCTAGAGAGGATGAGACAGGAAGTCTAATGCGATGCGAATCACGTAATGTGTTTCTTTGGGTACTCAGAATGTTCCTACCAGTCGAAATTGTGACCGAACGAAGTCAATTTGCTCGAGTTTAAACTGCAAATAATTGCTTCAACTATTTTATTTCGATCTGTCCGAACGAAATGTGAACATCATTTTGTGTACAAATGTTTTATACAAAATAAATCATAAAAAAGTAAATATATGAAACCTTTTGATAGTTTCAATATACGTAAGTACTTCTCGTTCGTAAAAATAAAAATAACCCTATCTTTTAATAGACTTTGCTGAATACTCTTTTCAACCCCTGAGTTTCCGTACTAGGTCAGATAATGAAGATATCATTGTGCTTAACCAAGCTTATCAAGTTGTTGCATTTTGATACAGTAAAAAATGATTAAGAACGCGATGGCGGACATGACAGGAATGAAGAACCGGTTTATACCGATAGTAGTAGACTCGAGTACTCTTTAAACGATTCAACTAGGATCTTAATCTCTTACATAATGCGTAATTAATTATAATGAAACGTAATATTGTTGTATATGTATCAAATCTGTACGGTTTTCAACAAACGTCAGTCACTCGTTTTGCAACCTGTTGAATCGCTTTTAAATAATATATATTTTTCATATCAAACGAGTTAAACTATTATTTATGCGTACATATTGTTGTCAGTACTTTAAATATATTAATTGTATATATGAGAACAGGCAGATTATTTCAATAAAATCTTAGAAGAACAGGAATAAAGTAAGTTAAAATATGGAACTCTTATAGGGAAGATTATGGGGGAATCGAGCGGACGATAATTGAGCTACTCGTGTGAACGTTCCCACGAGGGTTGGGACTTCCCTAAATTGAGAAGAAACCGACCGAGAATGTTTTTCTTTCACGAATACAGAAAAGTACGTTACTTTGCATCGATAATTTAAGAGGTCGATCCGTAATTATCCAGTTTAATTGGCAAAAGTTTCGATCGTAAAAATAATAGAAAACGTTTACGATATCGGAGAGAAAATTTCGAATGAATCTTTTAAGAAGCGGACAGATAATTCGTACGAGTTCGTATTATCGACTCGGCAAACATTATTCTTACCATTTACCATAAATAATAGTGTTCCCTCTAAACGAACAAAGTTATATGGGATCGCAAATGAGTTTAACAAAATTCATTTGTACGATCAATGCTAGACAAAAGAAAATCTCTATTACCAGTGTCATTATATTTTCTCTAGGGGTTTGCAGTATATTGAAAAAATAGATTAATCATTATATAATCTTGAATTTTGTATCATGAAAAAATATTGAATTGACGAATGACTTACACGCGTCGCGTATACCGAGACAGTTTAAAAGATAGAAATACTTTTTAGCTATTACCGACGAGCGTTATACAGCGACACGTTACGTGCCCTTATAACCAAGGGTGTTTTCGATTTATAACGACGTGCGACCACCCGCAAGGTTGGCACTCGCTGTTCGACGGGCCACCCACGTGCAGATGATAAATCTTTGGACCTACGGATACAGTTTCTGTCTGCTAAATCCAACATGAAATCGCGAGCTATAGTGTCCGTCAGCCATAATAAATCGACACCCCTTTTCCTTCTATTTTTTTTCTTCAAATTTTCAGAAATCGTATCTCGCATCGCGAATGCATACTTATATTTTATGCATTTTAATACACAGCCAAGGAAAGTTCTTGTTTTTTTTTTGTATTATCTTTGATATTTTCCCCTTATATTACAAATCTGTTTTTCATAAGATCCTCCCCGTATTCATTTATATTTTCTTCAAATATAATATACAATATTACATAAACAAAATATTAGAGATTCTTTTGAAATTCTATTTAACAATTTTCTTTTTCAAATATTTATCAAAGAATGCACGCGCACAGATCCGAAATAAAAGTTGCACGTTACGTGTCGAACGTTGAATAAAATTGAAATAATATCCTTCCTCTGTAGAAATTTAGGAGAAAAAGTTCAGTCCCCTTTTTTCGATAACTCGAACCGTTATTATATCCAATGGCGAAAAATGTAAATCGTTCGCGAAGATACAATCGATTCTACCCGGTATTTCGGTCGAGTTCATCCGCATTTTGTAGGAAAACAAAAGCGATAAAAAAATTTTAAACAAAAAAATAGAAGGAAAAAACAAAATTGCGCTTAACGAAGGGATTACTGCAATGGTGCAAGGATTACGAGACTCGTAAGCTCATTTCTCACATTCTACTGCATTTTCAAATCCTGTTTCTATTTTTTCCTTTCACGTATCTACACCTTATCATTCCGTTAACGAATTGCAATCCTATTATATAAAAAGCAATACTTAAGCAATCATATTGTTGTTTCCTGTACAAAAATATGTTTTCTTTCTGACAGAAAATAATATTTAATAAGAATTTCCTCGTGCAAAAGGGGATCAATAGAAGAAAAGCATAAAAAATAAACGATTATTGAACCGATACGAAATATAAGTCAGAGAAAGTGCAAGGAAATCAAGTGGAAAAGAAAACTAGGGTAGAAAAATGATTTTATCGGAACGATCACGATTTATGAAAGTGTATTGACTAAAAGGGAGTCCCTTCGAAATGGATTCAAATCATCGTAATGCTTATCTATCTTCGTTAAGATCTACGTAAAAGCAATTGAGTTACTTCGGTGACGTGGTGAGAAAGGGAAAGGGAGAGAGAGAGAAAGAGAGAGAGAGAGAAGAATCACGGTAAAGGGAATAGGTGAAAAGAATTTATCCAAAGGAGTTTTACTCTTGACACCCTTGGCTCTTCTATAAGGATAAAGAAGCTGTCCTAGAAACAGATAGTTCTTTACGAGGCCTTCTTCTACTCGAAGCCCTTGCTCCCAAGGGTTGCTGTTCAGTTTGTTCAGTTCGATAAGTTTGAAATTTCTTTGGCCCTCTGTCACGTCATAATCCAAAAAGTACGACGACGATCTAATCTTCTTTTCTTCTCTCTATTCTAAATTCGATAATAATGAAATTTTTACATCGACGAGCAATCCTGGCTAATCCACGAAACGTCAAAAGAGAGATTTTACTTCAATTTAATACCTGAGTAGCCTGCTCGTTAAGAAGAAAGTTAATCTTCTTAAAGCTCGACGTTTCTTTTACACTTTATTTTTCTTTCCTCTTATTTTCTTTTTTTGTTTTAAATATTTTTTCGTTTTCTATTCTCCATAGATTACAAGCTGTCAAGTCTTATTTAATTTAAGCTTAAACGCGAACAGGTAAATTTTTCATACGTAAAAGGGTTGCTTCCGTTTCTCTCGTTATCTTTTTTTTTAGATCAGAATAAAGACTTTTTAATATCGCATGCGTTTGAATAAATAACTTTGGAAATGAAAATGATTATATGTATAATTATTTCAATATATGAAGTCTAATATATTCTAAGATATTCTCGATGAATGATAAATAAAGGAAGTTTTGGTGTAAGATGTAGAGAGAGAGAGAGAAATATTCGCCGATGCATAAATTAATTTGCCTTCGCACGCAATCTGTCCTAAGACGTTGCCTAAGCGCGTATGCCATAAATTAGTCGAAATTTCGCGAGCAACGGTGAAACTGCCAACCTGTTTACCGACCTGGTCTTCACTCACACGAGATCAGTTTATCGAGATAGTTCAGCCAAATGTGCAGTGCAGCAAAATCAAAGCTTCCAAATGTTTCCTCGCTGCTATACAAAAGGATCTAACCGGCAACGAAGGGCCAACGTCATTAGTTGGAAGCTCTCGAGTGCTTTAAGGATTCCCCTTTACGAGCTTCTCAAGCTTTTCCTCTGACTGCCATTAGTTTGCTATTACAATATAAGACTTTTCGATAAAAAATCAACTCGTAAACTTGTTCATTGAAATTTCCTACGCGCATACGCACGACGACGACATTTGATCGCATCTTATTTCCAATTTAATGATAAACTACGGTAAAGAGATATATCTATGTAGGATTCCTTTCTTCTCATCAGTCTTTCTACGAATATCTGAATATTGAAGAGTAGGAATACTGGTGTTAATAATAAATTGTTCGTAAAGATGAATAGACCGTTTCAATGTAAATGCAATTTAATCTGATACAATACAATACAATAATAGATGTTCGCTGCTAGATGGCTAAACGATGACTAATCTTTAGATCTTTGTTCTTTTTCAACTGTTTACTCGCATAGCAACGTACCGCTGCACGCCGCTACATCACAACGGTCCAGCCAACTATACAGTGTTTTATTTCGTATTCCCTTTGTCTAATTTTCCCATCCCACATATTATATATATAATTCATTATAATTTTGATACGATTCAATTTCTTACAACTGTTTCCTCTTTGAATAATGAGACATGTATTATTAAAGAAATAGAGATTTTGATTGTACAATATTTTTCATACTACAACTTATTGAATTACAAGTTTTATTTCTGATCTTTCATTAATCTTTATACGTATAAGTCTAAGTTGTTATATTTATCATGACAATTTATTGCCCAGAGCATCTTTTTACTTTTTACTTTCTTTCTCTTCGTTGGCTTTGAATACCGTAGAGTTGTTTAACGAGGTAATGAATTATAGATGAACCCGTACACTGAGATTTACATGTTACACTAATTAAACTTTTTCTCCTGACATTTTGTTTATTTAAAGTATTTCCTTTAACGTTTTCAAAATCGAATTAGTTGGTTAGAGATAGAAAAAAAATACGATCCCCGAGGAGTAGGACGAGTTCGAACGATCCTAAACGTTGCTGAATTTTATGGAACGGCGATCGAAAAATACATACGCCCGTTGCGGTTCGTGCTGCGGATCCTATTTAAGGAAGAAGCACTTTTGGATATTAAGGAAACCGAGCCAATGGAAAATCGTTACTAAACTTTTCGATGTTAGACTTTTCTAAAAGTGCGGATGTAAAATTTTTCAAGCTACGATAATCTCTCTGGCCGTTTGCATTAGTATAAAGATAAGAAAGAAAAAATAATGGCGAGAGAAAGAGATAAATAAAATATCAAACGAGTGGAGATTATATATATATATATAT
>NW_014569808.1:133139-192850 GCF_001313835.1 Polistes canadensis
TATATATATATATATATTACTGAAAATTGTAAAACCCGTTCTGAAAGATTTCTATTAATTCTTTTCGTCGTATCGAGAATCGTTCGATCAAGATAAATAAATGTCTATTACACGTTCGACCGTTCGTGTGCAACGAGGCAACGTGTTCGTTTCTTTTTCAATAGATATATATTTTTTTGCAAAAAAAAAAAACAAAAAAAAACAGAAAAAAAAGAACATACGATCCTTTTTCTCGTTTCTGTTGGCAGCGACTAAAAGTCATCCGTGTCGACAAGCACCCGTGGATTTTGATCGATCGCGAGTAACTTTTGCGACGTTTCAACGATAAAATCTCTCTTTGAAGTTGGCGTGTTGGAGAAAAAGTACAAATATAACGTTCGTACCAACGACGACCACGGTGGACGACGCTCTTATCAAAGACACGTCTCATACCACCACCACCACCACCTCGTCCACATCCTACTACTAATACACACAATCTGTTCCCTCGAATAGAAAATGTCTGTCCCCGGCCTCTCCACCGTCGTTAGAATTTCCTCGAGAAAGAAAATAAAATCTCCAGAGTTTTACAGGCCTTAGGGATTTTTCTGCATTCTAATCTTGGAAACTTTTTTCAACTGGGTCTTCTATTTGACCGATAGAGAAGTTATGCTGTCTATATAAGGTGTCCTTTTCTTTTTAATTTCATCATTTAACCGATATACACTTCTTTCGATGATTTTGACAAGACGTACACCTTTTATATTTTCATCTAAAAAAAAATGAGAACTTTTTATCTAATAATATTTGAACTTGTATTTCTAGCAGGACTCTCAAAGATGCTACTACTGTAACTTGAATTGTTATGCTTGAAGTTCATTCTTACCTTGCAATTAAATCTTATTTCGTTTCAACGTTAAAATGAAATGTCTGCATTTCGCAGGATTTTAGTCTGCAATGGAATATTATTTCCGATCTAACTAGCTCGTACTGTGTTCGTGATAATGGTATGATAAAATATAAAATATATATCAGACAGAATATTTTGTCTGGAACGAATGAAATATGCAATTAAATAATAAAACGTAGAAATGATATTGGTATACGCAACAGAGTCATTTTTCATCCCCTTTCTTAGTTCGTTCTTACGACGTTGACGTCATTCATGGAGGAGCATACACACGAAAGAATTTCTAAAGAAAAAGGTGAAACGAGGAAACCTTAACTCCTTAAGTCTTGCTTCCAATTTAGAAAAGGGGAGAAACCTGGCAACGAGTGGAACGCGTAAACGTGTGCTACTGTACGCTTTGTAAGGTAGCTGTTTCTTACAAAGCCCAAATTCACCCTGTCGAGTTGCGAAGAATGCAAAATCTAGCTAATCCATGAAAAAATGCCTCTAAACGAGGGCTCTTTCTTCTTCCCTCGTCAACTACCCTCGTCAACTACCCTCTTTCTGATTTTACCACTGGCTACGTCCCTTCCTAACCATTTGACATACATCTAACTATTTGATCCCTGATCTTTGATCTAACAATTCATTCTTTTTATATATTTCTCCGAGCAATTTTATATCTATCTATTTTTTTAAATTGACACGCGCGTTATCCTAATTTTGTATGGAAATATTGTAGTAAAACAACAGCTATAAATCAATGGTAGATAATTAAACGTAAGTAAAATTAAAAGGTAGGTTCATAAGGCTTTTGAAATGATATCTTCTTTCTTAGTCATTCTGTCACGACGATATGATTAACACGGTTCAGTTAATTCGGCACGCCTTGACGCACAAGATTCTATGGAAAGAGGAGGGTGGGTTTAGAGAGAGAGTAAGGCGGATTTCCTCGATCGTTGTGTGTCTCCCATCCAACACAGGCAAGACCAAAGTTCGAGCTCGGTCGTTATCGTTCTAGTTAGATGATTTCGCTCCTATACGAGAGGTTGGTCATTAATGTTGCTTTCCAGCCCTTTGCCCTACTTTCTTACCTAAAGAAGAGTTGAGTTTTCTAAAAATCCGTAGACCGTGAGATTTGATTAAGCAGATCGTTAAATACCGCGTCTCCTCTAATTTCTAACGAGATAGGAACTAAGACGTACAAGCTACATATTATATTTAATATTTCAAAGTACGTAACCACATGTCCGATTATTTCTATTTAGTAATTAATTAATATTTACATAGACAAAAAATGCATTCAATTAAAAATACGTTATCGTCGTCGTATCGAAAATAAGGAAAAGGTAAAAATGAAGAGCAATAGGTTTTCTACAGCGATAAAAGCCAAAGCCATAAAAGGGAGAAATTCATGTTCGTACCGAAGAACGTTCGAATCCGTGAAATCGAGGATAGATCCTGATTGCAATGGTAGTATGTGTTTCTTCTTTCGAGGAGGGTTGGTGAATAACAATAGGGCTCGTAAGGCCGAGCGTAATCACGATACTAGCTAGCTAGCTCTTCTTGTCGTCGGTACAGTAGAAATCCTTTCTATTGGGATTTTAAGAGTGCCTCTGTAGACGTGTCATGGAATATCGTTTATATATTAACGGGATAGGATGTAGATCGTCACCCTTCTTACGAACGAGCACATATTCCTTTGATTAATCATTTTTCAAATCGTTTTAAATCTATACCTGTGAAACCGAATCGGGATATCACCAGGGATTTTTCGCAAGCCACGCTAGAAATCGAGTTATACTTTACCTACTTTACAAGATTTCGTATATCGATAAGCAAGGCCCATTGCGTCCGAGCTCGAGGAAAAAGTGAACCTCGTTTTCGGGTAAATCGTAGTTGAACGTGCTCCACTTCTCTACGATCCAGATCCATTATTTTCTTCCTTTTTCCCATTCTTCTCTAGCCCTCCCTCACTTCTTTTCTACTTTTCTAGACGAAAGCACCAATGGTCCAGACATTCTCGCCATTGGCTACTTGCAATCTTTCGCGAAAGAGGATTACGACGAAAAAAATGACGATATCACGATATTCTCCTGATACTTTTACGAAATACCTCTCTCTCTTTCTCTCTCTCTCTCTCTCTCTCTCTTTCTCTATCTTTACACGTATATAGATATGTCTGTAAATAAATTATGTAAATCGAAGTAACGAGACGGAAAAGTAATTTCCGTGGATCGCTTGTTGTAATCCACGTGCTCGAAAATACGCTTGTTGGATCGAGCGAGTCGAAGCGGATTTGGAAGGTCGACAGCGTGCATCAAATCGATCGCATGGGGGAAAGAGAGAGAGAGAGAGAGAGAGAGAGAGAGAGAGAGAGTTTGCTATGCTCGCGTGTCGAACACGTTTGAGATGTGCAAGGGGCTGACACCATTTAATTACCGTACAAGCGAGCTCTTATGTCCGTGAAATGGAATTAATTGCCGTGATGACGACGACGGTACCCCTCCTAGTCTTCTCCGCGAACCCACCAAGTTAAAGAGTCAAACTCTTTTCTGTTTTCTACGAGAAAGACGGCCGAACTTTTTCGTCGTTCGTTATCGAACTCGTTACTCCTTCCTAAGATTTATCTTGGTTTCATCGAACGACGCTTTATTCCGTTTCATCAGAAACTTACTCGTCCTTAACAAACAACTTCTTCCAGGATTTTTCTTTTTTTCTCTCTTTTCATCTTGCAACGTAAACTCGTTACACGAACTATTCTTCTCGGGGTTAAACCAATCTTTCTCGTCATTTTACGAACGTAACTCTACGCATTCGAAGAAAATTGTAATTTAATTCATTTATTATTAACGTTACAAAAAGAACCGAAAATAATACTCGTTTAGATTGTTATACGTACGAAAAGTATTTGTTTCAAAATGTATTCTACTTTGACGCGTTCGAAAATCTAAATTTTATTTGTCGCGTCGAACAGAGGAATAGCTTTCAAAATTAGAGACAGTTTTCGGAAGAAATATTTGCGCGTGTAGTACAGGGTATATATTGTATGAGGAAATGTTTAAAAAAGGAAGAAAATAAAAAAGTAGTTACGTAATGGAATATTTTTCGTGATCTTGCAAATTGTAAAAAACAACGGATGATGATTTTGAGTCTTCCTAAATGGCGGACAAGATTTCGAAAGAAAAATTGTAAAAGAAAAAAGCGATAAACCCGGTAGTGATTTTCCATCGATCAAAGTTTCGCACCGGCTACGAGGAAAACGAAGATGGCGATCCACTTCGTTATCGTTCGTTTTAATTAACGTTGAGATTGAAAATCTGTTAGGGTCGCGTTAGATGATAGCACGTACTTTCTCTCTTACTTACTCTATCCGTCTCTTTTTCCCCGTTGATCAAAGAGGTGTCGCTAATCCAAGAGCTCGAGCGTGCGCAGATTCAACGATACACGTATTTTCTCTATCTCTATTTCTATCTCTCTTTCTCTCTCTCTATTTATTTCCTACGGAAAGAAACTCCACCTCTATCGGATTTTCCAATCACCTATTTTATGCTATCAACACACATTTTCTAGGATTCTTACGACGATTTGACATACTTTAGTAATGAACGCGTTACGTATACCTGATTACCAATAATGAGAAAACTCAAATATAGATATAATTTCTATTGAGAAGAATTTCGGCATTTTTTCTGTAAGAAGTCCGTCCCGCGTTTACGTTTATTCCAAATTTCGATTCGTTCACGGTCGATAGAACGTCGGTAGAAAATGTATTCGTATCGGTACTGAAATATTTTACCGCGGAAAAAGGAAATATAGTATAAAAGAAAGGAAGAAACAAAAAATGGAAACGTTATGGTTTCGTTGGAGAATCTTCTCTATTTTCTCTATCTCTCTGTTTCTTTTTTTTCTTCTTTTTTTTTTATCTCTATCCGTACCTTGATCTTTATCTATCTCGCACGTGAATGGGAAGAACTGGTTGCAGGTGGTATCATGGTCTCTAACCACCGTAGAATACGATAAACGAGGTGGGCGAAGCTGCCGTGGGTACCTACTACTACCCCAGTATAAAATTCGAAATTTTCTTACTTGTAGGTAGAAACCGGTAACGTGGCTTTCTTCGTATTATTTCAGCACCCTTTTCGTAGGCATACCACCACCCTCTGATCTACCAATAACCATTCGACCTTAGCTATCGCTATATTCCTACCCGAAACTTTACGCGCGAGCTGCGTCACGTGGTTTCTACAGAAAGGGATGGAAAAAAAGAATGGGAAGAGAACGAAACGAAAAGTAAAGTATATGCAAGGATCTTCTTTTTTCTTCTTTTTTTTTGTTCGAGATCCCGAAGGAAACCCAAGTACGAAAGAGAGCAAGTACGAGAAAAAAAAGAAAGAGACAGAAACTGAAAGACAGAGGGTAGGAATTGGAGCGAAAATTTTGTACCAAAGACGAAGAATCTTTTTCTTCTTCTTCTTCTTCTTCTTCTTCTTCTTCTTCTTCTTCTTCTTACTCTATTTTCTATTTTTCTTCGAGATAATGGTAGAATTTAGGCCACTTCTTTTTCTTTTCTTGACACCCCTTGCATTTTTTTTTCTGTGTATATCTCGGCTCCTCTCTGTCATTTATATTCAATATTTTTGTCATCGCGTTATATGAATGTTTTATTAATTTACGCAGAATTTATTCAGGCACACGTACAGTGTCCAGAAAGTATTATTGAATTTTTGTCTTCAGCATTGATCATGTAATACTTTATAGGATGAAAACTCTTTTATCGATTTACAAATGTTTTCTCTTTCTTTTATGCAAGCACATCGTATACTATAGCAATAGAAGAGCTTTTGTCGAACTTGTGAATTTATTAACCCTTTCCCTCGATCTTTATTCCAACCTATGATCATTCGAAAATACCGAAACGAGAGAGAAAAATAGAAATCCAAATTTGTTCTCTCGCTTTGCCAATCTACTACACACGTACAATACATTTTACAATTTGAATGGTAGAAACGAGCAAGGTAACAAGCACGTAAACTTTTTTTCCTCATCAGCTAGAAGAGAGAAAGAGAAAACATGAATTAATAATATCGACACTCAAAGCTACTTTAATTAGGAATTTTCTTAGATTTTTCCTCGTTTTCCACGTAACGAGGAACAGAATATTCGAATACTTCGACCGACGGAAACAACGTTGAGTAGAATGAATTTCTCAACTACGATTAAAATTTTGCAAGATCCTCGAAGGAAATATTCTCGTTGAAAAATAATGAGATCGATTTTTATTTAGAACGACCTGGCTATATCGTTTCTTTTCTCTTCCCACAGCTACGATGTTTCTGCGAAATTGCGAAAGACGAAGAAACAGAAAAATCCGTCATTTAAACGAATATTTTGGCAATATCATTAAAGATCGATTCTTTTACAACTTGTAATCCTTATCATCCAAAATTGGAATCGTTTTAACAAAAATATCCATAGTATATGAAAAGCCGGCACAGCGGAGAACACTAATATCGATAATAGCAATATTGGTTCTTTTCCAAATTCATATTACAAATTTCGATCTGTAAAAGAAATGAATTTGATTTGATATAGGTGTTACCTGGGACATTCTCAGGGAAAGATCAATATTCATAGAATAATATAGTTATACGGGTAACGTAAAGGGATTGAAAATATTGTAAAAGAAAATAATAGAGTCTAATAAGGTACTTTAGCGAGAGAGGAAGTTCTCTCGATGTTCGTTTATTAAACAAGCGTATCCGGCATTTTGTTATCGCAGGAAAGTCACGTTTCATAGTTCGTAGAAGAAGATTCGTTGAAGTTCATTAACGTAAATGAGAAGATATTCCCAAAAGAGACGACAACTCATACCTATCGTATTCTCTTCGAAAGGGTAGAAGAAGGAACGAAGGAACGAGATCCTCTCGAAGTACTCTTATCGTAGATTTTACACGTCGTTACGTTCCATGAATATGTCGTGGCGAGTCGTGTACAGAGTTTAAGATGGATAGTTTCTAACGGATCTGAATCCTTAATCTCTTTATACTCGTTGGGAGACATCCCTGAAAGCTTCTCACCAAATTCGAATCAAGTTCGAGGTAAACGTATTCGTCTTATGTTAGTATCCGAAAGAGAAGCTATTTTCTAATGATTTCCAGCTGAAATGAAATACGAGCTTTAGTTCTATTTAACGTTACGTCCAAATGTTAAATTATTGAAAAAGATTAATTACTTTGGTAATTAAATATCAGTCATTAGAGTAAAATTTGAGAAAAATGTATGAGTATTAATGGTTCTACGCGAGCACGTATTTGTTCCTGATGAAACAATATTATTAGAAAGTTGGAAATTTGAAATATTTTCTATGTATAGAAAATTGGAACACAATTTTTCCGGTTCGTTGGACTCTCTTTCATTTACGCTAGGAAAAAAATTGTGATAATGTTTCTTTACCGCGCGATGCCGCTATTATATTTTGTATGAAATAAATTTCGTGTCATTGTATATGAAAAATGAATAAATGAATAAATAAATAAACCGACGAGAAGAGAATAGAAATAGTATCATTATCAATCGTTGTTTACGATGCATCGATCTTTTACTGCAATGAACAAAATAAATAGAACGCAGAGTAGATGTAGATGAATAGAAACACGTATAAATATGTATAATACGTAAGCGGAACTTGCGTTCGTCGGTACGCTAACTCCGAAAATAAAAATTGGAAGACGAACGTGGGGCGATTTAGTTGGCCGGTCGGCGGCGCTGCGTCCTCGAAACGTTTTCGATTTAATTTTAGAAATCCTCCCCGCACCCTCACCCTTTGCGACCTTAGTTCCGCCGCGTTGCCGAAACACCACGGACGCGAATTTTTCGAAAGATGCAAATGTTCTCTTCTTTATTGGAAATATGTGAGAAAAAGTGAGAGAGAATTTAGGTTCTTTCAGTTTTGGAAAAACATTGTAAACCATAGGAAAAGTTCGCTTAAGCGTAAGAGAATTAACGTGTTTTAGGCGTCGCTACCCAATGGCGCGTCGTTCGCGAACTTAGCATCGTAAACTTTGAAACAATCCGAAATCTTCCAAGAATTTTCTATACGCCACCACTCGAACCGTCTTTCTATCATTTTATATCCTTATTTAATTTTCCTTCCCGAAATCTCACGGATTCTCTGAACGTGAAACGTTGTTTTCCCTATTGCCGATGGAAGCTCAAGAAAATCAGATGAAAAAGATATACGTGAATGTGAACGTTAACATCTGGCGAAATTTACTCAACGAGATTTCTTACTCATTCTCGTGTCTTCGGAATACGTATTTGTGCATGTGTAAGTGTGCGTCTATACACCTATGCGTGTGAATTAAATTGATTATTTTAAAGTCGTGCAAATTAAAATTTTATAACGCTTCTCTATTTTCGTTGCGCGTTTCTCGCGATATCTAGATTAAGTTTAAAATAACACGACGTTTTTCCCTCATAAGATTTTCATCGGAAAATTTTTCAGACGGATTCTTAAGAATAAAAATAAATCTAATAAAGATAGAAAATATTATCGAATCCATGACAATGTAACTCATAGTACGTGCTCATTTGAAAAAGTAATAAGGCGATTTAAGTTAAGACTTTATATCATTAATATCGGAAAATGGTGCGCAAATATTTCGCTAAATGTAGTTTCTCAGTTTCTCGTCGATCCTCCTCCTTTCTCATTTTCCTCTCCTTCTACGAGAGGATAGAGAGAAAAGAGAGGAAATTTAACGCGAACGTTTTCGAAGTTTGCTAGGCAACGCTTAACGTCATTCCTAACTTGGAAATTGCATTCGACTATATTCGGAATACTAGCTATCTGTACTTACTTGCTGTGTTATCGATGCATGCATATCTATATATGCGTGTATGCAAGTATACGCGACAGACGATATCAAACTAAACCGGAAATTAAAATCGGTATATATTCCGTAATTAGTACGTCATTAAAATTGCGTACTTGGTTTGTCTCTGTTCGTGGATCTATATCATATAACGCAACATCACTATCGCCATTTTACATTTATACAAATATAACGTTATTCGATTAAATGCATCATATTCGAAAAAATGAATATGTCGAGATAAATATTTTCAATATTATACTATGAAAATATTTGACAAACCTCATTTACAAATGAATTCTTTATAAAAAACGTTTCGTTATTTATTACACAACAGTTTAATAAAGTAAAGCTTCGTTCTTCTCCGATTTGTTTCGAGTCTATTCTAATAAGTTAGATTCAATGGACCGTGTATACCGTATGTAAGCTCGAAATTTTCGAATTTTCACGAAAGTGTTCTATCGGAAAATCGAAGTTTGGGTAGAAAAGGAGGGAAATACGATCTTGTTTAAAGGTGAGGGAAAGAAAGAAAGAAAAAAAGAAGAGGTAGACATTTACGGGTTGAATTTCGAAGAAAGTCGTTTTCGAAGCTCGTAAGTGGAGCGTAAATTCGAAGGATGAAGTTATTCGTTGATCGTTCGAGAAGATATCGCTTGTAGGAAGTTTGAGTATGAGTTTAAGAGAAAGAGAGAGAGAGGGTGAAATACATACACATACGCATTCACAAATATAGAGATAGTGGACCCGTTTATATGTATTTTAGTTCAAAAATAGAGTAGGCGTTCGAGTGGTGTTCCTTTTCCCCGCGTATGGAGCAACGCGTACGTGCGTTCACCCTTGTTTGCACCGTCGCCAAGAATATCGTTGAGAGAGAGAGAGAGAGAGAGAGTAACGTCGTCGAAAGTAACGTCGTCGAAAGTAACGTCGTCGTATTTTCGAAGCATAAGAACGCACAAACGTTTTCAACTTTTCAAAGAACGTGAGTTAAGTCTCGTGACTTTTTTCCTTTACTACACGACACGACGAGATTCTATCAAATCACAAGTCCTGCGTGATTTTTATTTCACACATTTATCCTTTGCGATGTCAATATTAAAATCAAAAATAGACCACAAATTTCGAGGAATTTAATTGATAGTGGAAAAAGACTAAGAACGATGCTGGACCCGAAGAAAGTGTTTCGATTTCGTCCCAATAAAATCTGTGATTGGAATTTTGGATTGATAAAAGAGTTGAAATAAACTATGGAAATGGTGTAAAACACCGTCAGTATTTGTAGAGACAGTATTGGAGAGACTTCCTGTGTTCCGGAAACGTAAAGATTCTACATTCTAAAAATAAATATACTTTTATTTCGTTCGTCGACCGCACTCAGGAGTTTCCGTGTTAACGTTGATACGAAAAGTGATTTATTTGCTTTTATAATTAGCGTAATTGATAAATATACTATTAATTGAAATTAAATTCTAGAAAAATTCTAATGACCAAGTGTTAAATCAATTTAGACACCATTAAATCGGTGAAGGAATTGAAAGATAAACAGTTAAAACAAATGTCGAAGATGCTTCGTTTGGAGTTGGTTGGCTTCGTGCTTTTAGCTTGCACGCAAATTCTGACGGAACATCGTGATTCACGTGAAACGCGTCCTCCTTTCATCAATTATCCGAGGTATCATCAAGAAAACGTGGAACCCGTGACGAAAGATGTTAAAATCAAACAAGGTCGATTACGTGGCATCGTGATCAAACCTAGAACCAATCACAATCTCCAATTGGTCGACGTTTTTCTCGGTAAGTGTAATTGCATGCTTCAATAGAAATTCTCATTTCCATTAAACGTTTCTACGAAGTACAATTCCATCCTGTTTTCTACTAATTTAACGTTCCACGTTCATTTAATTAATCACGTTGTGCAATCTATTCGCTCGGTCTCAATAAATAATATTACAATTCTTTTCTAGAAGCTGTAACAAAAGTTTGTTGTAGGTGTTTTGTAAAATATTCTAAAAATATCGTTAAATCGTTAAATAAATATCGCGAAAAGAAAAAAGAAGTTGCTATATCATAATAATATATACTCGTATTTCGTAATATCGAATCCTGAAGATAGCCTCTGTCTAGATATCTTCAATGTGTATCAGCGTGGAAAAATTCTTTTAAACCCGACGATATCCTTGTAAAGCTGTACATTCTTATACATACCGATAGCAATCGAGATCGCGTTCTGCTTATCGCATATAACGGAAACTAGAAGAAACAGCGGCGTTTACCGTCGTGAAAAGATATATTCTATGAACCATGTTGATACGAATATACCTTGACTACATAGATCGCAAAGTCATTGATAGAATATTCACAATTCGAATAGCAGAACTTTTGAATAGACGAGATCGAAGTTTTTTTTCGAAAAAAAAAAAAAAAAACGCTAAACGTTTTCATTGACCTCTCCCGAATCCTTTATCTGAAAAATGTGTGGCTAAAGTTTTATTAAAAATGCGCGCTTTAACCGAAAACTAGACCATCTGAAAATAATCCTTTTCTTTCCGATCCTCCAAATATTATAGATGGATAGATAGATCAACCGAGTCTGCCAAGTTGGTTCGACATAACGTTTAAATCGTTAAAGTAAAAAGAGAGAAAAAAAAGGGGGGATGTACTTTTTATGCTCTTTGAAATTCCACGAAAGCTTCTTGCGAGAAGGATGGAAGTTAAATTCGGCTCGCGGTGAGAGGATCGTAATCGCGGAGTTTCGCAATAGTTTTCTCTCCCTCTCTCTCTTTTAGCAATCAGGATCTCCCTCCGATGGGATTCGATACGCCGTTAAAGAGAACTTCGCTTGGAAGCCGAAACTTTCCATGAGCGACCTCCCGCGTTTGATCAACGTATCCGCATGGCTTTGAGAATTCCGATACGTTGAAGGATCTAAAAGAAGAAGCGTCCTGGGTGTTTCGGGAATAGATACTCTCTGCTTCCATTTTCTTGTGTCTCTCAAGAAAAAGATAAAGAAAGAGAGAGAGAGAGAGAGAGAGAGAGAGAGAGAGCTCTTTGCTAACGTACACGAGAGTAAGTAAATGCTTTTAAAAGTAACACGCATGGTTCGAAAACTTCAACAAAAGCTTCGCCCTTTGTACGAAATCTATAAGTTTTTTCTAGTGAAAATTTTTCATTTCAAAAAAGAATAAAATCTGGGACGTCCCGAAAGTGCCATTGTGTATCCTGCTGCGAAATACATAGGAAGAGTTTTAAACGAGGTGAAATTGAATTAAAATGATTTTGATAAAAATCCTTGTTTTGTTTAACTGAAAAGAAAATAGAAACTATTCGATTTCATGTGTATTAATGTGAATCAATAAATGAACGAGATTAAGATTACATTATGTGTTAATTTACTATGTGTAAATTATTTACATATATAACGTTACATACGCTATATTATATCGATAAACCGATAATACAATATCGTAAAATGTTCATAAGAATATATGTACTTTTATAGGTATGCAAGGGAGAATTGGACATTTTGTTTTACGTAAATATGTATCCACCTATGTAAATATTTGTATGCAGGCCGAATAGGAATACGCGTAAAAACTCGTCGTTACCACATTGCAAACTTAATTAGATATACAGGAAATATAATGATAAAAATATAAATATTATTCGATATTTTGTTTAATAATTGTTGTTAACGATCGAAAAGAACAATAAGAATATTTTGCATTTGGAAATATTTATTCAATCGAATGACTTTTACAAAGAAAATAGTTGCGATAGAAGTTGCGCGCGTATTTTAAACGACTCATTCGATCGGACGTACGTACATTCGTGGGCGTTTTTAATTTCCCGAGTGAATTTGAAGTTTCGATGGAAAATACTTCAACTTTCACAAACAACAGGGGAACTCTCCCATCACCAAAGTGAATTTCACAAAGGCATGATCTATCGGGAATCTCCTCTCGTTGTAGTTAAAGTTGGTGTCTAGAATGCAATTACAATGTGTTCTTCCAAGCCTATATATGTAAGTTTGTAAATTGAATTTGCTTACTTCTTTATTATATATTCTTATGTTTCTATAATTCATGGGTATCGTTATAGTATATGAAAGCAACCATACAATAATTTGACGAATCAATAATTTGTACTTTCTTTTTAGGAATCAATTTAAAATACATAAAAATGTAACGAAAAATATATTTATGTACACTTTTACATCGATGCATCATTCTGAAACAATCAAGCCGACACATTTCAAGAAGATTATTTGTCTTTTTCAATGAAAATACGAGTCTCGCGGGCCCATGTAATTTCAAGCGAATAATCAAGTTCGTTTACCTTTATTCGCTTTTTGTATTACGAGCCAACAAAACGAAGTAGCAGATATTTATTTGCCGGTAAATCACGAAGTAACGACGCCTCCGGCCGGCCATTATTCAAACGTGTCCGAATTCTGCCACAGAGCAGCTCTTCGCGGTGCATTGAGACATGAAAAATTCATCGTCACGATAAAGTCCGTTTGCTGGCCGATCTATCGATCGAAGGACCAATAAGTACAAACGGACGAGCCCTACCGAACGAGCTTTCGATTCGACGTTTGCGTGTAAACTAAAGTTTTTACCAATTCTTTCTCATCTTCTTTTTGTCAGGAGAAACAAAAATCAAAAAAAAGAATGTTTCCAATATGAGAGTAACGATTATCACGTTGCACAATTATTCCTTCTTTCTCTGGGAGAATTACAACTTAAAATCCGTAAACAATTCGTACGAACAAATTTATTATGGTTACGCGTGGGAACGATTACCACGTTCCTAGGTTAAAATTTACTACACACCGTCAGGGGTCTTCTTTACTTATATAAAGAACAACACTACATCGGAGTAGGGCAACTATAATTGCAAACAATAAACCTATAGGAATATATATAAAATACATAAGAGAAAAATATTCTTCCAAAATGGGAAAACGACGAAACATTATATGAAATTACCTTTAATTTGATTAACAATCAGAAAAATGAAGAACTTGTTGGAAAGTCTTTTATGTTAATATTAAATGAAAAAGATTGATATTTCTTTTTTCTCGTATTCTTTAAAGATATTTTTCATTTCTACCAATGCAATATCTATCTACAATTATAATTATCCGTATCGATGAAACGAAACGTTGTAATCGTTCTCGTTCGCGAATGAAAAGCGGTACCGACGGCGTGATAGATTATTTTTTTTCCATATCGTTCCACACGTGTAGGAAACAATTTCGCTCGTTTGAAATTCACTCGATCGAGAACGAGATGTCTACTTTTACTAGCTTTTTAATCGATCAAAAAAATACGTTTGAGAATGAATCAAAAAGGAAGGTAAATGGACGGAAACAGAAATAGAAATAGAAATAGAAATAGATAGAGAGAGAGAGAGAGAGAGAGAGAGAATCACGAATTAATCGGTTTGATGGGACGTTAGATAGCAATGCTGACAAATCGACAAGTTGAAAGTGTCGAACTAAACTGTGCAACTATGTTTCAGGAGTCCCATATGCCGAGCCTCCAGTTGGTTCGCTCAGGTTCACACCACCGAGATCACCGCAACCCTGGAGAGGAACACGACAGTCACTGGAATTCGCTCCCGTTTGCCCGCAAGTACTACCGAATCTTACTGACGAGGTAAAACCAGCACGCTATGAGTATCTCGAGAGGCACTTGCAGTATCTCAAGAACCAGAACGAGGATTGTCTCTATCTTAACATCTATGCTCCCCATCAACCAGAGGGTAAGTTCTTTCATTCCATCTCGAATAAATTCCTCAAAGTTAGACTTACGAGTCCCGGTGAAATCAATATTCAAATATTTCTAACATCAAATATATTCAAATCGAAATATGTGTAATTGTTACTAAAGCGATAACGAATGAAATGAATTATATTTTTGCACGATTTACATTATATTCTATCGGCCGATTATTCGATAATTTATTTATCCGAGTACCCTATTCTATCTCGAATTAATTTAAATAATAAACAACGTTCAAGGGAATTCGTTAATAATACTTTATTTCATCTCATAATCAAAGCGTTTATTTTTGCCGCTCTAAGTGGATTAAAAAAAAAAAAAAGAAAAATTCTGTGTTTTAAGAAACGCAAGGGCTCGTTTTATTCTGCGTGAAAGAGATAAGAGCTTGCGCATTAATCATCGCTTATGAAACTTTTCCGTAGATTAACTTAATCCCGAATCTATGCGGTCTCGAAAGCGTTGCGATTAATAAAGGTATCTCGAACCGCGCGCGCGTACTTTTCAACCACTATTCTCAAATTCCCTCCCCATTATATCAAAGAAGTAATATCGAAAGCCTTAGTAGCAAATTATTTTCTCGTTTGTAATCGATGAAGCGGAATGTTATGGTATTACGCGAATTAAGCTGGTATATACGGCAACTTGGGAAGTCGGGCATGAAAACGCACAGCTTCCGAGCGAAATTCAAAGAAAATCGGAATCACGATGCATTCATTGAATAACGAGCCGTAACCAATTATTACAATTTGTAGAGAAGAAAATTTCAGTACGCGAACTACAAGTTTTTCAATAATTTTGCTGCGAAAATTTGAGAATCTAATAATCGGGATCTTTCCGAAGATTATTCTAAATATTAAATCATTAAATGTTCGACTTCTTAGAGGACCGTTCCGCGTTGCTTTGAAGCGATCAATGCAAGTCAGGTTTAACTATTTAGTATTAATTGTTATTCCATGATAACGCATTCCCCTCCGACAAGACGCAGCCGCTGCAGTCGAGAAAGCGGCACATTTAAATAAAACTTAATGCGCCATTTTAACGGGGAACGCGTGAACGTGCTCGACGGGCGTTCTCACGGAGAATGCACTTTAGGGTAATTACCGTGTACTTTATGCTAACCGCGTTCGACAAAATTCAGAGGTGCTGCCGTTCGGCGTAATTATTTTCACGATCTTTCCTTGTCTCCTATTAAAACGCGATAATAAGGCATTATTTTGTCGATCGATATTTTTATTTTTATCTTCTATTTTTCGGATTTCCAAAATTTATTTGCTTTTACAGAACATATGTATTTTCCTCTACAATTATTTATTTGAACGTTATGGTCTACTCTAACACGTACCGCCAAACCTTAACGAATATTACAGTTATCAACATGGATTTTCCAATATTTATATGCACCCCAGTCGACGTTATATGTTAGCCATTCTTCGTTGTCATTGCAACATGAACAAATTTTACATGGAAATATCGACACGAAACCGGTAGTTTTATGGTTGCCGTATTCGTATTCATATGGTTGAGGGATAAGGGAAGAAGGGATCGGTGGTGGATGATCGAAAAAAGGGAAATGCATCGATGCTATGTGGTGGGTGCTCGCCTAGACGAGCTTCACTCACGATCCCCGTGGTTCGTGGATCGTATCTTCAAAAGATGAATAATGAAAAAAGAAAAAAAAAAAAAAATAGGGAAAAAAAATAAAACACATAGAGAGGAGATGCTGGTAGCCGCAATAGATATGCCTGCCTACTTCGCGAATCGATTTTCATTTACGTAAAGGGCTCGAGCGAGGTCTCTGGGCTCTGGGCTTTTATCGGTAATTATAGGAAGCATTAAGAGTGTCGATATCGGTAGCTACGCTTTCATTTTTCTCATCCCACTTCGTTTTCTCTCTCTCTCTCTCTCTCTCTCTCTCTAGAATCCTAAAAGGATCTAATTAAAGGTATTCTACTGTGGCAAGGCGAATTGCCAATTAGCGGCAAGAGTAGTCTTACGTTCGAATCGAGATTCATTCTAATCCATTCGTTCGAACTCTTTCACTTCTTGAAATACGTTCAAAAGATCATCGTTTTTTCTCCACGAAACTTAACAAATATTTCCTGAATTAAGAAACACGAACTCGACGCGTTATTTTGTAACAAACATTATAAAGTAATTAGTTTCTGTATATTGAATGGATTGGGGGAACCAAGGAAAGGTAAAAAGTAATATGGTAATTATTAGGAAGTTAAAAGAAACTAATTACAATTATAATGTTTATGGTAAAAATATGTTAAACATTATACTGAAAGTAAAACACCATTGCTCGGGTCTAATCACGAGGAGGTAACCGCTTCCGAAGACCCACGAGGGATGTGMATCCTAAAAATGTCCACATCCGAATTCAATTCAAAGGAAATAAAATAATCTAACCGAGAGAACGATTTTAAGCTGCATCATTCTTAGTCTTAACAGAAAACTAATTAAAAAAAGCAACACGTCAAATAAATATATATTAAAATTATTTAATATTTAAAATATGTTAATAAGTATGTAATGCTTATATACTAGTACATATGTGTTAATTATTGATTAATATGAATATTTCATATCGGTATTTAAATAAACTTTCATCCACGTTGAAAAAACTTTAGCGAAATTAATTTCGAGGAGTTGTTTTTTAAAAAGAAAAAGAAAAAGAAAAAGAAAAAGAAAAAGAAAAAGAAAAAGAAAAAGAAAAAGAAAAAGGAAAAAGAAAAGATGTAAAAGAAGGAAAGAAGATAAGAAAAAGATAGGTAGAAAAGTTAGAATCAGCCGGTTATATCTTACGCGCATTTATCGAGCCTCGTCGAGTTGTGGTTCTAACCAGGGAATTTCCTTTCTTCCGTTTGAAAGTAAGAGAGATCTTTCGTCGGAGGTAGACGACTTTCGAAATTGCCGAGATGACGGGATAATTCCGCGTGGAAGAAGATGCACTTTTCCTGGGTGGTTGGGAAAGCCTTGGAATAATTTAATTCGACGTCGGTAAACAGAACTCATTCGTCTCTTACGTTGGAAAGGGAACGTGTGTTCTATACGATAGAAGGAAGAGAGAAAGGGAGAAGAAGAAAGTAGGAAAATCGCGATGAAAGATGCGCCAACGTTGCAAATAAATTGGAAGTGTCCAGCTACGGGTTAAAGGGGCTGTTTCGCGGAAGATATATGCACCCTCTTAAATATTGGATGGTAGTAAAAGGGGGTAAGAGGAAAAGGAACGCGAAAGGGGCTTCGGGAAAGGGGCTTCGGGAAAGGGGCTTCGGGAAAGCGGCTTTCTACTTGTTCGAACCATCTCAGACGCCCTTCGGAAAATATCGGGAAATTCATTAATACGCGATCTACGTGTACCGTATAAATCTTACCACGAGACAGAATTTACAGCATCATGTATTTACGCCGTTTTACAGACTGACGTTACGTGTGTTCAAGGGCTGATTCGAACTATCGTCTTTCTCTCTTTTTCATCTTATTTCTTTCTCGCCAGGATTTAACCTTTTGTCGGTGGAACTCCGTCGATAAATATCGATTACATACCGCTATCGATAGCATCGATATTTTTCAATATTTATTGATGTTATGGAAAAGTGCATGCATGGCTATTGAATATGTTGAAAAGTATCCGTAAATATTGATAAGTATGTATAGATATGAATGATAACCTTTCGGTTTATTGAACGATAAAATTCTTCATCCATTATCAAGAATAAATCATTCCTCTGTTATCATATAATACAATATAATATAATATGCACTATATATAGTATTCATTCTGTTAAAATATATATACAATATAATAATCTACTTAAGATTATATTACTCCAGCGATGTTGTGTACTATTCGCTGCAAAATATTTTGTATTGTATGGTATAATATATATAATTTAATAAAAGTATCGGTAGCTACACAGTCAGTGAAAAAGAAAAATTGTCGAAAGCTTCTCAAGACTTTCTTAAAACGGTACTCCTTGTGTGCGGTTTTCGTAGAAAAAATTTTAATCAATCTTTCTCTCTTTCTTTCTCTCTTTCTTTCTCTCTCTTTTTCTCTTTAAGATTGTACTTCTTTTAAAGGATCGTAGAATGAGATCCGTATACCGTTCAAGTTCCCTTCAGGATAAAGACGAAACCACCATTTTGTGGCAGGATTGAAAGAAAACGAGAAAAAGCGAGATGCGATGTGAGAATTGTTTTATGTAATAATAAAAGTTGACGTTGCTATTAAAGTCCAGAGATTTTCAACCCCGTGTGCGCGTGTGTACGTTCGTATATAAATCGTTTTATAATATATAATAGAAAAATAATAAAACGTTTTCTATTTTATAGTATCTTCTTTCTCTCTTGATATTTTGTACAAACACTCTCTAAATCTTATCCCAAGATCAATAACGAAAATCTAATTGACCACAGATGATGTAGCAAAATGATTGTGGAGTACCTAGCTTTGCTACAGAGAACTCGAAATATGCCCACAATTATGGCGATAACATCGGTGCGTGTCGGCATTATTACGTAACCGCAAAATGTATTTCGACTATTTCATTCTATGTGTGAACATTATATGTATGTACGTATATGCAACATACGTAGGACACTGCACAACCGCGATGACGTTTAGTGAAATAACGAAAAGCGTACGGTTAACCCTACTGACTTTTGGCTACCCAATAACCTACGATACATCTGCTCTAATATCTTTTACCAATGGGACCACGAATAACTGATTTTATGAGCTAAATGGGGCTAATTGCTATGATATTATATATTTTTTAAACAGACGTGGAATTTCACGTAATATTTGAGTATGTTTATATGGCTAATTACAAGCTGACCTAATAATGTATGCTATTTTTGTAAATATATATTCGCTGAAATTTTCATTTATTCATAAATTGATATATTTTGTGTATTCTCTTTTTATTTTTTTTTAAGAGAGAGAGAGAGAGAGAGAGAGAGAGAGAAAATGAAGCTCACATTCTACAAGAATGAGGATAAATATCTATAGATTAAATTCTACTTCACGAATCTACAAATCCCTTCAATCGGTTCTTTCTAGTTCGCTCGCATTCAACGGATGCTTTCTTAAAGTTCAATCATTTCCGCAAAAGATGCCAACAGAGAATACATGAGAGTAGGTAGAAATGTTTGCTGAAGTTTTCCTTCCACGTGACCACGCTTGAAGTCAAAGTTGTAAATTGCACACCGCATGCGAGTACCGTGTATATATTTGAAAAATAGCTACGGAGGCGTTTGCCTCGTTCAAATTTGAACGTGAAAAATGTTTGTCCTAAAACATTTCTACAAATCTGAATATACAGTAAAAGAAATCAAAGTATTATACTTAATGTACGCTTATTAATTGTGTCAAATGTAAATCCTTGTCTACAAAAAATATGATGGTATATAAAATTTAATATAAAGTGGCGAGAGAAAAATGAAATAAACGCTCGGACTCGTCCATAAATACGTATTTTGGCTTGAACTTCTCCCTCTACGAAATAATCTTTATTCGTTTGACTCTCTCTCTCTCTCTCTCTCTCTCTCTCTCTCTCTCTGGTTTTATGTGACAACGCGCAATGCGGCGCCCATATGGTTCTGATAACGACGTTATCTGACCGAGCTGTGCTAGGTCGCGCGTGTTACCGGCACGTCTCACCGGTTATTATTCTCGGCCGATCGCCACGCACTGATTTACTATTAATCACAACCGTGGAAAATCAAATGCCGACGATTCCGAGTTTCAAACGTGAAATCCCATTTCAATATTTTTCTTTCTCGTTCGAATTCCCTTATTACGATATTAATTCTAATTGCTCTTTGGGAAATTTAAACAACGATCGTATCGCTTCGTTGAAATTAGTTTGAAGAGTTCCGTGAAAACGAATAACCGGTCGGTCCTTTACGTTTCCATTGGCGAGGAAGAAATCAATTTCTAATGGAAAACTAAAGAAACAAGAAGAAGAAGAAGAAGAAGAAGAAGAAGAAGAAGAGAAAAAGAAAGGAACGATAAAAAGATGGTTGAGAAAAGTCGTCGGGTCGTCGTTCACGAAAGAATTTCGGATCGTCACGAAGTTCGTGCCTGTTAGTTCGGTCGTTACTCGAGAACACGTTGCAATGAAATTAGCTTTGTTACTTTGGACGAAAAACGAATGCGTTCCCTATCCCTTATCTCTGTTATATTCTTCTATATCTTTTTCTCTTCTTTTTTTTTTTTTTTTTCAAACACCCTCGATGTGTTACCATCACCTCTTACACGTGTCCTTATATTTAAAAAGAAGAACATTCGTCCTAAAACATTTTCACCGTTTACTTTCAATTCACGCGAGTGAATCCGTAAGATCACGCATGCATTAAGTGCATATAAATATAGTATATACAACGTTTCCTACATTTTAGATGACATCCTCGGCATATATTCATCTATATGCATACATGGCATTGCAAAATAACATTTACACACATGGAATACATAAAAGTATTTTATATATTATATATTAAAGAAGAACAGTTTTTTCAGTATAGTTTTACGTATAGGAGAGCTGTAATAGAATGACCTGTGTTATTTTGTAACTCGTAAAGAAAAAATCGATAGAGGAAACGTAAGAAAATTTTTACTGATACGATAAAAGTCGCCTCGACACCTTGTTGACGAGAACATAATGAAAAATAAAATAGATGAAAGAGAAAAGTTATCATTACTATGATAGTACTTAGGATAAAAGTTGACGATTCATAACAAGTTTATCCATCGTGGATAAGAAATTTGAAAGGGGAGGAGGGCGAGGAGGAAGAAGTACCCTGCAACGAGCGCTTTGCTCGAGCCCTTAAGGGTTTTTCGAGTTTTCCCCGACCGAGAAGAGTCACGCCTACTACTCCGTGCACTATAGTATCGCAACAAATTCCACGAAGGATAATATCTAGATCGGCTTCCCGTAAATCCGATTATTCTTCCCCCGATCCCGTCGTTTTCTCTTTAAATTCTAACCAAGATTTTAACTCCTACGTATTCCCTTTCTTCCCCTCTACAAATACCCTCAATCCTTAACTCCTATAAACTTTGATCTTTTATTGAAAATGTTCTTAGGATACCTTGTATATCTGGAACTCTTCTTTCCATCGTATACTTTAATTTCTTTCGATAATAATATTTTATAACACCGTCACCTGAAATATCATCGACGTAACATTAAGTCGTATCGTACTTCACTAGGACGTGGACGAAACCGAGCAATAAGCCGTATCTTCTAGACGAAACGAATGAGTTTTCCGGTGCTATATATAAAATTTGTCTAATGGTTCGAAGAGCGTTCTCCTTCTATTTCTCTCTCTCTCTCTTTCTCTCTCTCTCTCTCTCTCTCTCTCTCTCTCTATTTCTCGGTTTCTTTTCAACCCATCCTCTTTTCCATCTCTCATTCACATTTACCCTCCTTGTCTACGTTTTTCCCTCTATTTCCAGCGCAATACCTTCGTTTTCTCAACACCACCAGTCTTCCTTTCCTCCTTTTCCTTTGTAACCAACCACCTTCCTTCCTTCCTTCCTTCCTTCCTTCCTTCCTTCCTTCCTTCCTTCCTTCCTACCTTACTTTTTCCCTCTGCCCTTTTCCCACTTCCACCCCCGATCTTTACATTTCTTCTATTTTTCCTGAAAGAACGAAATGAGGGTTCGAAAGAACTTTTTAACCTTCTGAAAATACTTATTTGTCCGCTCTTTTTCCAATATAAATTTGTCGGTGTAACATTAAGCTGTGTTGATAATATT
Organism: Polistes canadensis; assembly: GCF_001313835.1. Taxonomy (NCBI): domain Eukaryota; kingdom Metazoa; phylum Arthropoda; class Insecta; order Hymenoptera; family Vespidae; genus Polistes; species Polistes canadensis. The sequence continues at coordinate 155,432 of NW_014569808.1, forward strand.
TATTGAATTCCTTCCAATTCATTGCATTCCTTTTTAATAATCTCAGTTAATAGTTAATAGCATTATTTTGAATATCATTGATTAAATATTTTTTACGCGATATTGTAATTGTATTTTAACCATTTCTCTCATACTTTATTCCATAAATTCCTGTAAGCGGTTACAAACAATGGTATATATATATATATATATATATATATATCTCGTTATAGTTAGATAGCTATGAAAATTAAACAAAAACTCTACACTCATCGTTCTACAATTAATTCGTGGAAGAGAAATAGAGAGAGAGAGAGAGAGAGAGAGAGAGAGAGAGAGAGAGAGAAACGTCGTTGAATATTCAGTTCCATCTCGACACCTCGCAATTTCGAGTAAACGCTTCCCGTTAATCGGACTACGGAACTACGCTTTTGTACTCGATGCTCCCTGATGGTCCCACGGAAGGCATCGTCGAATTCAAAGAGACCTCTCGAGTCGTCGATTTTCGCGCGTCTACTAGTCTCGTACGCTGGGAAAAGCTCAAAAGGGTCTATTTCCCATAGAGTACCTACCCATCTACAGCATACATGCATACACGCGCGAGAACTTACACTTATACGGGGTGGCTTTAAATTTTGCGAATTATACTTTTTATCTTTTTCGACAGATGTGAAAAAATATCTAACAAACGCTGATCAATAGTTTACGAATAGGATGTTATAATCGATCGATCCGATATATTGATTAATTTTCTTTTCAAAGTATAAAACAAATGTTCTCTCGCATGATTTGTAAGAAATATTTGTAAATCTAGTGATGGTCAATTAATTTTGAGTCATCGTTTTAATGTAAGGAGAAATGTTAGAAATGTTGGAAGAAATGAAAGTGGTCACATTGTATGGGTTCACACAGTATGGGTATCTACGTTCTCGCTTGTAAACTTCGTAGTTTTAGGAAAAAGGTCTTTACAGATCTGAGAATAGAACGGTCTACGATAGGTATTGAGGTACCTTTCAACTCGATAGAATCGTTTCCCGCGAAGATAGAAAATGCTGAAGGCGAATCGTGGAATTCGTAGAAGCGAAAAGGCTTTCATAAATTCAACGAAAATCGAAAGTCTCGCGTCGAAGACTTCTTCATTTTTCTTTTGCTCTTGTTCATCCGCTATTATATGTTCCGACAAGATTTTTGGCCTTATCGCGAACGAAAATCGAAACGTTTGTCATATTTGTTCTTCCTCCTCGTATTTTTCGTTGCAATTTCTAAAGGAAATGAAATATCGTTCAATGTTTTCTCCCCAAATTATTTTTTCCTCCTTTTCTATGAAATTTTAAATCAACAAATCCTGTTGCTGAACAACGTTTTGTCGAGTCTAAAAAGTAGATTTAACAAAATTATTAAATGAAAATGTTCGGTGTATCGTATCAGACAAGTTTTGCCAAAGGAAAATATGTGGTTCAAGGTATCTTATTACATTTAATCTCTGACAAACCAGACTGACATCTAGCATTACAGTGTACCTATTTGCTACGATGATCAAAGTTAACGAAATGTGGCAGAAACGTAGCACAAAACATCTATGAAGTTTGAATTCCCAAGAGCCGAATATAAACTTGTGAACATACATTTAATATGATGCATAATTTTGTAGCGATTTAAAGTTTCTTCTAAGAATTATAAATGATAAGAGACAAAATGTTATTAAATTGTTCATTGGTTTAATTTTTCATTTAAAGTTAAACGATCCCATCATATCCACGTCACTTCAACACACGATCGATCTACGTCAAGAATCTGTCGAGTTCAAAGTTCAAGTCGTAGAGCGCCTTGAGAGCCAAAACCCAAGGACCTTTCCCCTTGTCCCTTTACTATCCGAACTCCAGGAGTCCCTGATCTATCCCGTGAAATCCAATGTCCCTTAGGATTCGTGGCTATTTGCATTCCCTATCTTGGTAGTTAATCGTTCCTAGGTAAACAACTGTCAGTATTCGTAAACCGATGCAGTCTGTCGAGATTAGGACACGTATACCTAGCTAGCGTCACTGATCTGAACTTACTGAACTTAGTTGCGTCTTTGATTGATGTTTAGAACTTCAAGAAAACGCTATATGTATGTTATATATAAAGCTAGTTTATTTAGTTTCTCGTTATCATGATGAATTAAGTACACGCTAGTTTGCCAATTGTATCTTTGTGGGAACTTTGGTTAATCCAATAATTAAATGTATAGCGAGGCAAATACATTTACAAAAAAAATCAATTCGAATAAGTTGGACGAAAAACTTTGCGAAACAACGTAAACTTTTAAAAGAGGAATAAAACGATGATGGTTCTGTAGAACGGTGAATACTATCGTACGACACGTACACTTACTTTCCTGTGAACGTCGGCTAAAAACCCGGCGAGGGGAAATTCGGTGAGACCGAAGCGGAGTCAGCGGGACGAACTTAATCGGTGCCAAGTTCAAAAGACAATGTCTAGCGCGCGAGCCTTTCGGGGGTGTCTACCGACAAAGTACCGAGCAAGTACCGACGAACTCGACGGCATTCACCAAAATTCAATGTACCGTAAGGAACCGAATCACTGATTTCTCTTTGGTAGTATCCGACGAGAAGAAGAAGAAGACGACGACTGGCTTTAAATCATTTGAGACTTTGTGATATTGCCTAATCAAGCGAGACCAAAAGAGATACGTATGGAAACGCAAAGAGCTAATTAATTATTACAAAATGTTCAGTGAAATAATTCAATGGGTATATTAGAGTATGCTGCGATATAACATATAATATAGATAGAGGCAAATGTGTCTGGCAAATTGAGACAGGTATCGAGTTCCACAGGTTCAATACAAAAAGAGATAGAGGGATGAGAAGAGAGGGTAATCGAGTCGGGAGTTTCGACCGCAAAGTGAGTCCTCCCGCTTGTCGAGGTTTCCATCGTGGAAGGTCTTCTCCGTGAATACCTCGGTGCATTCTGGGCCCGCAGGATGGCCACTTAATATGGAAGGAAAGCAGCCGGTGGCATGCACCGCGTGCTTATACACCAACTCCCACCACCGTCGTATCTCCTTGCTAGGATAGACGCTATCGAGGCGGACAGTAACATATCGGTCGTGCATGCTATGGATTTCGGTTCATCATTATGTGAGTCTCGAATCGAGCCAAGGCAGAAGACCCCCACGAAGAACCTTCTGATGCCCGCGACCTATATGAATATCCGTCTATTCAGCTCCGGTATATTTACTCGTGGCTCAAATCCGCCGGCGCGGAGACCACGTAAGGAATCGAACGTGAGCGACCTCTTAATAATCCGACAACCCTCTCTCGGTTGCTCTCACAGTTATCCCCCCGAACTAACTTCCCCCTTTCCGACTCCTACTTTCACAAGAGTCTGCCCTGCCCCGTTGCCCGGATTCATTTTACGAACCTAACGCGTTTCCAGCAAGTCCTTAGAAAACCTCCATCTACTAATCGCCCCAACTATCCAATTACTTACTTCTACTTCTTGGTCAATGCCATACCGGAAGCTTTTCATGAATTTATCAATGCTTCTTACCTTTGGAAGATTAATCTCTTCTTTGATTGAAAATAAAACTTTAGTGAAAAGTTGTGGTAGCCGATAATTTGGATCAGAGCAAGTATTGGGCTGTGCAATATAAATACTATACTCTCTAATACGATCCCTTTTTCTCGCAGGTTAACTCCTATAGATGTATATGTTTGTCTCTTTTAATGTTCCAACGATTCTAAAGGAATTTTCGCTTCAAAAAAAAAAGAAAAAAGATGATAATTTGTTCGATAATAACGCGTCGAACGTTTCGATCAATCGTGCAAGTCAAATTTTTACTTGAAAATTCCAACTCTCATTAGTCAAAGGCTTTAATGACTCTTTTCAAATTCATCATTACTTGTTAGAAGGTATTACCTTGGAATCGTTAATTAGAATTTTCCCAAGATATATACTCTTCCTTTAATGACGACAACCACAACGTCCGCCAACCGAACCAGAGAGAGTTGAAAGCGTCCTGAACGTTTTCTCGGCACATTTGTGGTATGACGTAGGACGTTATTTGCTTTTGCATAGAGAGAGATAGATAGAGAGAGATAGATAGATAGAGAGGACGACTGGAGAATCGTAGTATTCGCAAGACTCGAGACCCCTCTGAAACGTTCAAACACCGTAGGAATGGTGAAATAACTGGATTAGATGTAAATCGCGAGTTTGCAATGCAAATCGAACATGTCTGCTGAAAACGTATGGATGGACGTGTATACGTATAATAACTAGAATGAAAGACAAGTATCGAAGGTGTGCAAAAGAGAAAAGAGGGAAGAAGACAGGAAGACCTATTTCGGAATAAATCTGGCCTAGCTTTTATCAAACCTGTTGCATATTCGCCACCTGGAATACCCTCGATTCTTTCGTTCTTTCCATTTTTACAACTTTGCTCTCGAGATCGTTATCGATTTAACCCTTTGACGTTGCGCCCACATACGAGATCAATTTCTAATGGGTTTCTATGAAACATCACCAAATGAAGAAGACTACTCTTTTGTTCCTGTATAAAATAATTTTCGCAGACAATTATAATGAATCTTTGTTTCAAGATGATTGTTTTAGAAAATCAATGATGAAAGCTATTCGCCACTATTATTCTATCGATCTATTGACATTCCATTGATCCAGAGATAGGTCTAATAAAGCGAAAGCACCAGTAATGGCAAGCTGATCGATCTTGGAAAGAGTCTCGATGGAAGGTATTCGCTGTTCGACGTTCAAATCGACGTATTTCGGTACGTGCTCCTCCTCCTCCTCCTTCTCCTCCTCCTCCTTCTCCTCCTCCTCGTATGTATACATATGTATATGTACGAATTTCGCGAGGCCATACTACATAGAATTATATGCATGTATAAATACAGGTATGTACATACGACACACGCGTGTATTGTCGTCGCCGTCGTCGTCGTCGTCGTCGTCCTACCACTTTGACTAGCTGTTTCTAGATATCCATCGATCGATGCTTCATGAATTTACAGCGAGAACTACCTGTACTAGTTTCCAACGATCTCGTCGTTCCGCGAAATTCGCTCCGTTACAAGCAATCCTATGTCCAATCGATCACGATTTGCATGATTTCTATTGAGATTTACCTTTTTTCTTAGATCCATCTGTAAAACGTTATATTTTTTTCACGAGTTCAAGGGATTTTTCAAATAATTTATTAATACTACAAATTAAAAAGATAAATGTGAGTTTTTATCTAATAATATACATGGACACACACAGACGCGTACACGGATTTATTTGATATATTTCGTTAATTCATGCATCAGATAAAATACGTTATGTAAATCTCGTCCCGAACGTGCTACCATCCGCATGCAAAGTGTTAATTTTGATAGGATCCTTTGTAAAGTACGTCGACCGATCGATGGGAAGCCGTTGGAAACGTGATCTCTTGCAGCCGTCGCAATTACGAGCGAGGAAAAGTTCCGAGATATCGATTCGATTAAGGAGATTGAAAACTTCCGGCCCTTGTGGCAAAGATGGGATGCTCGTCGATTACGATTTCGTGAAAGGAAAAAGGAAAAGATAATCTTTCGTCAAGAAACCAAAGATACTCTTGGATGACACTAGATTCATTCTTTAACTATATCAACAATTAATTACAGAGATAAGGTATATGAATACTTTTTAAACATTTACGTAACTGGTGCCTGGTGTTAATGGCCAAGTGTAACGTAATAAAAAAAAAAAAGTGACAATGAGTTATTCGCGTTAGTATCGAAGTCCAGGTTATCTTTTATCAGCCGTAATAATTTCTTCGTGGCATCGAAAATCGAAAGAGCATTTTCTCGGCCCCCTCTAGAGCTCGTAACTCATCCGGCCAGCATCGATCCTATCCACCTTCGTGTAAAATATATCGCCCCGTAGAAACTAAGATTCCAGGGAGAAAGCATTTAACCTCCTCGCGACGGTACTTCTCAACAACGGCTTGCACCGAGTTTCGCAAAACAAACGGCCGTTCGACTACTTGCATCCCCAATACAATTCGAAAGCTCCAATTAATCCTGCAACGTTACAAGTGATGAGTCGCGTTAAATCGATAAAAGAAACATGATCGATCGATGGATTGGCAAATAAGCGCCAAAAAATCCCCACTTATTTGCCAAACTAAATTTCACCCCGGGTACAATTATTTATTCGTACGATTTATTTTATAAAATTTAACCTCAAGTTTATCAATTTATTGGTATGGTCAATGAATATCGGAATTTGCAATACCTCATAGCTAAAAAAAAAAACGCTGTATTTTACTATACCACAGTATTGTATTGGATTACATCGAAAAATTAATTGTAAAATATTAAATGAATTCTCCCGGATGCGTTTGTTGCCAGAAAATAATTTTCAAAATCCGTATTTCAAAATTGACAAGCTGAAAAATATGCGACAAAATAGTACTCGTTTTCCGAGTAATTGATTTTTAACGAATATATTAAATATCCTTTTGATTCTCTCCTTTTCTCTTTCATTCTGTATTTTTTTTTTTTTTTTTATATCCTCCTTGAACCCTCTTACAAACCCTCCTTCAGAATCTTTCCGCGACAAGAGAAATTCTCCTTCTCGTTCGTTTTCATTCTTCATTCTGGTCTCAAACCTCGTATAATTGTTTCCGAGCGAACTCCCAGACTACGAGATAAAGTTCCTATTATTTTACTAACAGTCCTACCCTACCCTTTCCTACTCTTCTCTCTATTCGACCTCGTCTTCTCGACAACCCTTTTGCCTTTCTCTCTCAACCCAAAGTTAAGAGTTTGAAGCGAAATAAACTCGACGGCTTTTCTAACTCGGGTTTCAACGGTTGGCTCTCGATAAAATTTCCTCGAGTCCAAGTTTCGTCTCGGAGTATATTTGTCGGCTTTCTGAAATACATCCCGTCTCCTGATTATCGCGAAGAATATACTTTATAGCTTTGTACTTCCTTCTCTATCCGAAAGTTCATCACTTATAATACGTGTGCGTGGAAAAGTAATATAATAATTAGAATTTGATTAACGAGAGAGATTTTCAAAAGTAATCAGTTCCCAAAATTCCGCGTCTCCTTCCATTTAATTACATTAGATCTTACTAGAATTTTTTAATATACCGTCGTATCGATTTTTAAAATGAAACAAATAATATTATTTACGTAATTTTCACATGATTTCGGAATAAATTTACATTACGTTCGAGTTCATTTTCGTTCGAGAATAATTTCCATAATATCTCATGTATATATATATCGTGCAGAATTTATTATTTTTAATATATTTATTATCAATTATCGAGGTTATTTATCAGGACAAATTATTAACTCTCTAATTATTCAGAAAAGCATAAGTAAATTTGGAATGGAATAAATTACGAAGATACTAGGACAAACTTGTTCAGTGTGTGTATACGTTTTCGTTTGTCCCTCGGTGAAATGTCGCTTTACGAGAATTTTGATGAACTAGATGGTTGTGCAACGTGCATACCTACATACGCGTAGACATGAAATATGAACGTTAAATGTCCGAGATGTAGAAAGGGACTGTGGTTTGCGGGATTGGAAAATAACGCGAACGTTTCGCATAGGTTCGAGTTATTTGGTGTCCAATGCTAGGTTAACTTTAATATTTGACGTTTAATATTTCTATAGGAATAAATCAGATGGCCAAAATAATTGTCAATTTTTTCTGCATTAGTTCTCGTTAACGTTGATTGTCAAACTTTTCTTATTTTTGAAATACACAAGCACACGCGCGATATTAACCGACTCTTATTCTTCTTATCTAATCGAATTGTCTTATCGATATGGCATGCAGTAGTTTTAGAAGAAAGAAAAAATAATAATATCTTTATCCACATCTTTCCGTCATTTGTAGTGAATTATTGAAATATAATTTCTTCGAAGAACCTAGAGTCAGTTAAGGGGTTACCTGTTCCCATTTTCTCTATCTTTCTTCTTTTCTCTCTCTCTCTTTCTCTCTCTCTTTCTGTAAGAATAACTTTAGCAACATGGATTAATAGCGAAACGGTGCTTGGAAAATCTCGTTTAAACTTATATTACTATGTCGCGTTTCTTAATGCACCTCCGGATCGACGTCGCCTATGCGGTTTTAAACAAGTTACCCTATCGTAACTCGGTTAATGCATTCGGATTTTAGTATTGTATTTCTGATTTTCTCTTTCAGTTCACAGTTTATCAATAATAAGTATGTGTTACACGCAATAAAGTCTCGAAATGATGAAGTAAACGATCAAATCTTTATCCATAAAACACAATGGCAGATCGAGTAAAAAATGATGGGATGTATATTTATTAAGAAAATATAATTTTCCTCGAACACTAATGAAAAATAATTGAAAGATTCTCGAGACCCTACGCGACTGCATAGCCTGGCCTTTGGTTAATCCGCCACTGTACGTACATATATACCAGGTGTACACATATATAATGCACTTGTATGTAAACTTTACACGTGCCGGTACGTTGAAACCTTCCGCTATCTTAGCATATCGTTTTAGACGGCCGATGACCGAAGTAACACGCCGGGTAAAACCTGCATCAGAAAGGCTAATTTAACGCGTATTAACCAAGCCCTTGCCTCGGTGCCATCCCGTTTCCGCGGATACGAACATAAGGAAGGAAGGAAGGAAGGAAGGAAGGAAGGAAGGAAGGAAGGAAGATCGGTTGGTCGGGGATAACGTCACCAATATTAAGCTTCTTCGAGCGAATTCGCTAGACTGGTTAACCCACATTAACTAATTGGACGATAATACATAGCGTGCGTTGCCTCTGGCTTATGCCGGGCTAAGCACAAAACCTTTATCGTAACTCTCTACTCGTTCTATTCTAACGACCGGTGATCATCGTCCTTTTGATGGAACATATTTACTATACCGTAAATTCTAAGTTCATCCATTCTCTCCAAAGATTCTCATATTAATTCAACTATGTGAATCATCTGTGGTTGGACATTTATTATTATTATTATTATTATTATTATTATTATTATACGTTGATTATTTGAAATGAAACGTCAAAGTAAAGCACTAGTGCACATTCGTCATTCTATATATAATATAAAAATACAAATGGTAAATTGTATTTCTGAAGAAATTCACTAGACTCTTGAAAGGATAAGAAGAAAGAGTAAGAATTCTCGAAATATCCATTTAAGTACTCACGACAGATTCGGAGATCGCTGCTAAGGTCGGAAACTCGTCCAAGTTGTAGACTCTGCGAACTATAGCCTGTCTCATATATCGTTCCCATGGTTTTAACCCGAGATACAGAAGTATACCGTTGTAATACCCGCTTCTTCGCGCTCGCACCTCCATCTACAAGCGGAGATTACCGCGATACAAAGATCGATGTAGGTTCTTTCCGACGCACATGCGACTTTTGTCGCAACTATAAAAGAGACCTAAAAAAAAAAAAAAAAAAAAAAAAAAAAAAAAGAAAGAAAAATAACAAAAGACAACAAGTTTGTTATACAAACGTTCGTAAAGATAAAACATTACATGGCTTATCGTGCTATAAATTTTACGATGCGTTTCGAGAAATATTGCATTCATTTATCGTTCCTGTATTTTAATTATGTCAAATCGTATTTCCCATAGATACGCAAATACGCGTATATTTCATTGCGTATTTGCAATTACTTTTTATTTTATTTTAGCGTTTATGTTTTTTTTTTTTTTTTTTCTAAACCCTTTGCGGTTTCTAATCTCCCGCTGATGCTCATCCAATTTATTTCAGGATAAAAATAGAACCTTTGAAGTTTAAACACAAAGAAATTTTTACATATTAAATAAAAGATAATATTTCGAAAGATATTCTAAACGTATTAATGAAAGAGGTAGCGCGGAAAAATAACTCAACCGTGAATATCTCAATTTGATACGTTTCTCTCTCATCTCGGTAAAAGGTTAATACCGTATACCGTAGAGGTATACCTGTTTAGTATTTTTCATTTACGATCACATTTTTAAATGTTATTTATTGGACGATAAATAAACGTTGTTTGAACGAATTGCATCTATGTCAAATCTCTGGAGAATTTAGAAATTGTTAGATAAGCGGTGTGTAGAGTCGACGATCGACAAAGTTCAAAGATAGTTCGGAGTAAAAATAAGATCGTAAGAATTGTAAGTTATATGGTTAGGCGAGAGCTGAATCCCGGAAGCTGCTTCCTCTCTTCTCTTTCTTCTCTTTCAAGAGAAAACGATGCGCTTTTGGTGGTGGTGGTGGTGGTGGTGGTGGTGGTGCCATTGGTAAGGCGGAAGAATCGAGTAATCGCGTGCCAAGTCGCTTTATATTGTTCGCCGTTCGGAAAGTCTAAGCCGTCCTGCAAGTGAGCAGAACACGAAGCCCTTCGCGGTCGTACATCAAGCGCAGATAAGAGTCGGCCGCTTATTGCTGGAAAATATATGACGAGCCATTAAGCCCTCCCAGACCGTTCTCCAAGCCCCTCCACTGGGGGGGCTTTCCACCCGTCTGTTCTTCCCCGTCCCACCCTTCCGACTCTTGGCGTCTCTCTCATTCTGCGCGTCCCTTTCGTACTAGAGGCAAGTTTCTAGCTAGCTCCTACATAGTTGGAAGTCGAAGACGCGAGATTTCTGGACCACTCGAAGATAGGAGACTTTAAGCCCTCTAATCCGACATTATCCGTTTCATAAAAATCATGTCGAGTCGAGTATCACTCGACAAGGGTACGTCGAGTGCCACTAGACGCAACTCTATACGACTACACCGCCATCATATCGACTGCTCGTTTTCATCGATGACGAGGAGAGAGGGTGGCGAGAGGGTGGCGAGGTGGGCAAGAGAGAGGGTGGCGAGAGAGGGGGAAGGGATCGCGATGATAAATCGACCGACTGCTAACGAAAAGTCGATAGGACGTTCATAACCGGTCTAAAGAGGGATATAGTAGACTATTTATCGAACGAATAACTTTATCTGGCCCTTTATGTAATCGCATATCCGGTAATAGCGTTCCACCCACAGAGAAGCACTTTCCCCTGAATTCCATTTACTGTTTACAGGAATTGATATTCTGATATAGAATATATCGATAGACGAGCGATCCCATGTACATACGTACTAGCAGATACTATTGACATTATCACCCCATGCGATAACAAATATACGCTTTGACGGACCGTCGCTCTTTTCCGATCGATTTGCGTCGATTTGCGTCGATTTACTGTCCGCGTTAACTCGAAAAATAAATCCACCTATAGGTTTGCTCGGTCACTCGACCTATACTCCGATCGTTTTTCATCTTAAAAAACCAGAATAACAAATGCGATTTCGTTGAAAACCCCGATAGATACTGCACGACACTCTTCTGTCTAAATCGTTCTATTTCTTTGAATCAAATCTATATTCGAGAGAAACATTTGAAATAACCAACAGACTAGCCCGCTATGACTAAAGCTTCGTTATTCTGTCGAAGGATCAACTAGGATTACCGATTTGATCAAATGTTTGTATTCTCGGTTCTTCCATTTGACAAAAGTATAAAAATACACGCAACAACAATAAAATATAACAAAGGAAGGAAATAAAGGGGCGAAAAAAAACATTTTATCGGGAAAAGTGTCGATCGATGTTGCGAATTGAAAGACTTTTTTCAAGTTATACTTCTTTTGGCGCGTTTAGGAAAAAAAATGACGAGAATGAAAGATCCGTGTTTTTTATCGATTAAATGGTAACGGTTTATTTTCTTTCATGCGACAAAATAAATATTTGTCGTCTACCCCTTTTACTTTTCCTACCTTAGTCGGATGAAATATGCATGGTAGAAACGCCGTTGGCAGACTGAAAAGAGAAGAATCGGGTTAAATGACGGTAGCTCTGGTGTCCTAGTCGTCTCCATCTAACCCTTCGAGCCCACACTCACTTGTCCTTTCTTCGTCTCCTCCACGGTGGTAATCGCGTTTTCATATTTAATGGCGAATGAAATTATTCGGACGACGCGAGACAGGCCAGGAACTTGCCACTCGAGTAGTACTATGATGCATACGTTAAATCTCGTTTCCACCCCTAATTTTACGCGTACCATTTCCCACTATTATTTCCTCAATACCAATTTTCTCAAATCTTCGCAACTTTATTGGTCTTTATTGAGGTACGATTTAAACGCTATTACAAAATTTCTCCTAATCAATAACGTAGCATCTTTTCGTACGTTTCATTTAAGCCGAGAAAAAATAAACTTATGCTTTACCACTGTGTATTTTCTCCATTATATTTTAAGAATTTACTTCGTAAAAATTGTGTTCCAAGGAAAATTGTAAGCAAATGAATTTACAATGTTATTGAACGCTCGTGGCGGAATAAAGCCTCTTTGAAACGAGCAAAGGGAAAAGAAATTTTACGTCGGAATGACTTTTCCCTTACCGAAAAGTAACTCGCAAATTTATTTAAACGCGTAAAAAAGCACGCAACAAAAAAAAGGACTCTCTCTCTCTCTCTCTCTCTTTTGCACACACGGTAACCCCGACAAAAGATAAACCACTGCGAACTGCGGGCTTACAGGGCGTCACGTTTACCCGTGTTACGTACCGTCTTGTAACTTCATTTTCCTACAACACGAGAAACTGCAATTTACTCGCGGAAAGGATGAAAACCTTGCTACGCGCATATGCGTATATATAATAAACGTTTCATCAAAACCAGCCGGGTAAACATGAAATTTTGCGAATGGACGTAACTCGAGGATTTCCTTCGATATCGCGTAGAGACTGTGTTTAAAGGAATAGACATTCTCGCTAGAACGAACATTATTTTTCGACATTTTCGATGAGATTGTAAATCCGATAATCGTGTTAATTCGTTCGTGCGTATTATTAGTATTCGTGAAATACCAATTGTTAGAACGACCGATTATTTCGAAAATTTAATGAATTCCGTTTAATTCATGCACATTAGTTTGCACGGAGGACAGTGGTCCGACGTTTCTATCAGGATTTTTATTCATATGAAATCATTTCAAATAATAATAATAATAATAATAATAATAATAATAATAATAATAATAATAATGACGGCTCGAATGGGAAGCTTTATCTTGTTGATTAAAGCTTGTTTGTTAATTAATTGCATTTACAAAACAGAGAGAAAACATTTAAGTAAAACTATTATTGCTCTAGCCAGATTGTTCTAGGGGGTTTATAAATAAAGTGGCGAATGGTTAAAAAGTATAAAGTTGGAAAACGATCGAGACATTCATCGTTGCAACGCGACGATCCAGCTGTCCGTGAGTTGGTTTTGTTCCGAGCCATTAAGTCGGCCACAGACGATCGAGTTTCGATCGAGGGACGACGATAGTTTGTCTACGATTCCATACCATCATGGATCACCAACCTGAATCACCACCCTAGATCACCAACCTCGATCACCAACCTCGATCACCAACCTCGATCACCTACGCAAACCCTGATCTTTGGTATTTCAACCAAACGCGAGTATTTAATTTGATAGTTAATAATGCTTTCTCATGATAATTGATGCCATAATTGATGCCGTGGAAAAAGAGGAACCATATCGAAAATTAATTAAATCTTTGTCAATTAACGAATTCATTTCGATGCATATTAATTGTCACGAATAAATAGAATATTTCTATGCTTTAATTTATGCTCAAACAATTGTATATTTTATGTTCGATAAAATTCTTTAAGCATGATATAATATACGAATGTGCATACTAAATGTATGCATAATAATAAAGTACGACGTAATTCTCAATACATCTAATGAATTATATTTATACCAGGTGTAAAAGTATAAAATCGAAATTTCCTTATAGATGGTGCTAGCCATCAGGAAGATTGGCAAAGATAGTAATATTAGGTTGTCCTAATATTAGGTAAGTAAAGGTAATAGGGCAAAGGACACTGCAGACGAAATTTGCACCGTTTATAGAAGTGGTACTACGACTATTAGAACCGTATGAATTTCCGTTCGTTATCATAGATAATTACAGATGTTTTTTCTCCTTCTTTGTGAAATTATCTTGATTACTCATTTATATTTCGTTGTTCTCAGCGAGAGCAACGTTCGAAACGTAAAGAGATAGAGAGGAGAGGAGAGGAGAGGAGAGGAGAAAACGACGAATCGTTGCGGTTCACCGCATTAATAATAATTGTTCAAGCGTTACGAATACGAAGCGACGCGTTGAATCGATTATCGTTTCGCGTTACGAACCTTCGTAACTTCCCCCTATTCGCTCGAATGCTCGTCAGAGTTTTGCCTTTGCAAAAATGAAAATCAACCGATTGATCAATCGAAGACGGAAAATAATCAAAGCTGCTGGTTAAGTTGGATAAAACTCGATAAGAATTCGATCGCGGTCAAATCTAATAATGAGGGATTAAGAAAATGTTCGAGAGAGAGAGAGAGAGAGAGAGAGATCAGTTAATGGATAATAATAATTTATAATTACCATCATGGTCGTGGATTTATCGATCGCTATGATTGCTTAATTAATTACTTTTCCATATTTATATTAACAAAGAAATGCATTTATTTATCGAGTCTACATCAAACAGTTAATTTGCAAACTCATTAATTAACTATGTTTTACCTTTCCAAACGAAGGAAAAAAGCTTTTTCATTTATTATGCAACGCGAATTATAATGTAATAGTTAATTTATTAAATTTAAACATATTACCACTAACTTAATATTTATCCTCCGCAAGCTGCAGAGTCATAAATAATTATCATAGCGAGAAAGATAATTGTTCGTATGAATTATTCGAGGAAAATCTTTGTAGAACAAAGACTCGTAACTGTATGAAACAAGAACGGCGTGCATATATTCGTATGTATTCTCGAAATTTTGGACTACGAGCCGCTTTATTTCACTAACAATCGTTGAAATAGTTGGAACAATTGTGATCCTTCTTTAGAGATTTTTATTGTTACCCCATCGAGCTACAGGATAAATGGTCATACAAAACAAAACGGCCTACGGTAGGGCTTTTGGCCATACTTTACATGATATATGTAAACCACCCGTTAGCCTTTTGCCATGATCGCGAGACCATTTATCCTACAAATCGGTATTTCACCTACGTATCTACGTTTCGATGGGGGCTACCACGAAAATATAATCGGTTTTCCGTTTTCCCGATCAGCCACGCGATCATTCACAAATTTGAATTTTATGCTCGTTGTTTCTCGAATCCATGGTCATCGCACGCTACCCTTCGAATTTCGTTTTATTGTTCTTCCAGCGTCGCCAATCGGACGATAAGCGATCCCATACAAAACAGGTCGAATCGAAAAATACGATATTCTCTTGTAGACTCCGTTATTTTACATTTTTAGTCATACTTTTTGCAATACAAATTAATGTAGAAGAGTAAAAATTAATGAAGAAAATAAAAGAAAATAAAGAGTTAAGATTGACGATAATCTATATAATAGAAATAAATTCTAATCGGAGATGTGTGTAATCGTTGATGACTATCGATTACATTACGGAAGAAGAAGGATGGGTCCGACTACTTTTCCCTGTATAGATAAAACGATGCTATTGGAAAAAGTTTAGTCGGTGGAGATCGTAAGGGTCGTTAGCCAGGAGAGCTCTCGGTGGCGCCGTCGCGTCTCCACGCTTCGTAACGAACGGTACACGCTGTCATCGACGTCTTACTATTACCTTAACGACCACTTAATCACCTGATCTCGATGAGCCAAGCACCGAGCATGCAACGAGAACGACCTTAAAAGCAAAAATATTCACCTCCGATCACCCTTCCCCCTTTCTTTTATTCATTCTTTATTAACACCCATCGATAATATGCTAATTTGATTTATAGTCTTTAAATTGATTTCAATCCTTTTTATCGCGTTTCGAGTTTGCGACAAAAACGGCCGCAAATAGACTGCCTCTTTAAAGATAAAGAAACAGAGAAGAGAAGAAGGAAAAAGAGGAAAAGAAAAGGAATGAAAAAGAAGGGAAGAAATTAGGAAAGAGTAAGAAGAGGGAGACAGGTAGACGGTATTAGAGAGGGAAAGTCATAAAGGCGCACGCACGAGTTCGTTTCCTCTTGGAAGAGCCTTTTTCTCTAGCCGAAGCTTTTAAGCCGTTCCTTTAAAAAAGGGACAGAGTGCGCTTATCGCGGCTCGCGTAAATACGCTCGGACACGAAGCGAGTAGAACGTAGAAAATGGCGCTTCTCATGGTCGTCCGTGCGGTTTAGCCGGCGAGTCCGTCTCATGCATTTAAACGGCTACGATAAGAACGTAATTATATTTAATAACGTCCAACGTGCCAACCCCTTCGTACCCGCCCCCCCCCCTTCCCCACGCCCTACCTAACTCCTACCCTAAACTCCCTCGCCGTAAACGCTTTTTTTTAACTTCTCCGTCATTTTTCCGTGCCCACGATCGGATCGGCAGTTGCACGAAGCCAAACGAATAACCTATTACTACCTTACTATGTCGTTCAAATGTTTATACAAATTTTACATTTTCCAAGTCCCTATTTACCATCCTAGGATATGCATTAATTCTTTTTATCTTTCAAGCACAATCAAGGAAGAGAAAAGACTAGAATCGAAAGAACAGTTTTGCAAGATTTTCTAAATTTCTAATTTAACTAGGCATCAACTTTTCTCACTCTTTTTAATTCAATTATTTTCTTTTGCAAAATGAGAAAGAAAGAAGAAGATCCGAAATGTTGGGAAAGAGTGTTACATTTTTTATCATTCTTTTTTGTAATTTTTTAGCGCAAGCTCTTGCGAAAAATCCGAAAGAACAAGCATAACAACGAGTTGATCTAACGAATATTGAGAGAAGGATCAATGGCAGGGAATTTGTTCGTAATTAATAATAATAGACATTCATTGATAACTATCGCGCGATTTCGTTCAAAATGAATTTTCATAGGAGGAATTACGCGACGATTTATTCACAAAGGACAATACCTAGTCTGATCGATCGTGCGTGACGAACGACCCCATCGAGTACGTTATTCGTTCGTTTAATAAATTATTCCTGACAATTATTTAGATCCGCGATAGAACGATTTCGAACCGCGTTAACGATTTATTCAACTCTTTTAGATCTGAGAACAAAAAAAGTAAGTCAAGTTATGAATTTTGTAGATTAAGCCAGTAATATGCACTTCAGTTATTCGACATTATTTTCTTTGGCTAGTGCTATAGTTTAGCTATAGATAGTTTATAAACTTTATCTATGCTTACTAAAACGATTGATCATTTATGCAAGACAAATTCAATTGACGAGTCATTTGTTTCTTTACTATGACATTTGAAAATAAAGCAAAAACGGGAGAGAATCTATTCGATCCGGATTACACATTTGTTCTAAAAAATTACGTAGAGGTAAGAATACCTTCGTAAAATGAAGACATCAAAAAGCAACTTGCAGTGACTATTCGTGCCGGCATGCTGGTTAAGTACCTACTACCCTCGTTGGAAAGTGCGTCCAACCATATATTTACCGACAACTCCGGTTTCAACTCTAGATTCCTTCGAGAATCAGGCTAACGCGACTCATTCTTTCTTTCTCTCCCTCTCTCTCTCTCTCTCTCTCTCTCTCTCTCTCATTGCCTTTTCTTATATCATGAAAAGCAACCGCGTCCGAAATTGTCATGAAATAGTCACGCAACTACTTTTTATTACTTCATTATTATCTTTGTCATAATCAGGTTTATACAACTCTTGTTATACTGTATTTTCTTTTTTTTTTATCATGTCCTGATTAATCCAATTTACTTAATTTATCTTGTACAGGTTTCAATAATTTGATTTTCCAATACTCGGTTATATGATATTGCTGCTAATTAGTTGATTAAATAAAAAGCTATCGATCAAATAAAATAACACATTTCTCAATTGATTATTGTTATTTTCAAGGGATTAAAAATACTCAGAATATCTAACATATTAAAACACCGGGCATAAAAATTTGTACATTCAAATAATATAGATACTTTCAATATTTCTAGATATAGTGTATTAGAAATCTCAAGTGTATTCGAGGGACTTATTTGTCAAATTAATGTCTAATGTTATTATCCCCGATATAAACTAGGAAAGGGGATACTCCAGAGGGACCGAAGGTTTTGCTTTGACGTATCTTTGGCTTCGGTAGCCTTAAAGCACCTTTCGGCCACCCTTCGAGCACCCTTCGACTACCCTTCGACCATCTTTCTACATGAATATTCCTGTGATATTGTTCTAACCTCGTCTGACTCGTAAAGGGAAACGTTCGACGCAGAGTTACGTTCGTTCGTGAAGCGAGTAGCAATATTCTTTCATAAAAGACTTTCCATTCTCAAGAGGGAGGTAAGAAGAAGAAGAAGAAGGAGCTGGGTGGAACGTCGGAGTATCTCGAGAACGGTGAAGCCACTTTCAAGAGTTACTTCGAAGATCATTTATAAACTCAAAAAGGGGAGGAAAAGTGAACTCGATGACTCTAATTTCTTGGCCGAGATTGCTGCTGCTGCTGCTGCTTTTATCTAGTTCTTAATTCTTTTTTAATACCTGTTAATACATGTGAAATATATTTCTTGTTTAAATAAAACAAGCAAACGCACAAATGGAATAGAGAAAAATGCATTAAATAAGAAACTCCGTTCGAAGGACATTAAACGAGTTTTGTGTAGATGGTAGAATCATCCATTGTGCTTCTCCTTTTATAATTCACTGGTCGATCGCGTTTAGGCTTGTGTGCAGAGAGAAAGAAGTGCAGGATATAAATCACGAGAAGAAAAGGAGTGCGTCTGCAGGGAGAATGCGGTCTTGCCTTATATATTACCGAGGAGAAAATGTGAAAAGGAAAATATTGGAGATCTGGTACCGTATTTTTGAATATGAAGCGAGACAACATGGGCTGCATTGAAAGATTGAGAGAGACAGATATCGAAATATAGAGAGACCGAACATATCATGTCATTTTCATTATTTATTGCGATCAATAAACAATTACGGCATGCATTTTTCATATATTCTTCTTCTAACAAAAAATTGAATTTATTGAGTTGGCAACTAAGTGACTATGGTTACTTTTAACTAAAATCTATTGAAAACTCAGATCCCCGGGGTTCTTCTTCATTTACGCGCAGATTATCCTGGAAACTTGACTTCTGGATTATGACACGAATTTTCTATGAATTTCCTCACTTATCGAAATAAATTAGAACGATTCAATGGAAGTTTGTCGTGTAGAAATTGGATAGTCCGGTTGATTAAAGATCGATAAACGGTTGAAGATCGGTCAAGCGGTTTATGGAGTGGCTCGAGGTCATCATTCCATCGACGTCATCTTATCTTCTCGAGACGAGCTGCGTATACATCGGAATACGTGTAGGTAGGATTCAATGGCGTCGTCGACGATAATGGAAGGCTTTGCCAAAGCGTGTATCAACATCGACGACCATTCCTATCGAGCATTCGGATCTCTCACGGTCTTTCGCGTCCTTCCTACAAAAGCCCGGAAGTACAAGGGGAGTTATGCTAAACGGAAAAGGCCTTTTCGTCCCTCTTCCCTTTGTCCGGTCTAACCACCACTACCATCTCCTCCTATCGAGATATCCCTTCGATCGGATCGTTTTCGAGATCGGAACCTATTCGTCCAAGAATAAAAAGAGAGAATGTCCAATTCTGGTAGAAGATATTTTCTATACCGTGTTCGATCCTCATTCTCGTGGGAGTATTTTAATCTAGAGATCGTTTTGTTTTAATCTCAAATACCCAAGGTACCGATATTAATTCGCGAAAAACGCGTATCTCGATAAAAGAGAGCTACACGACGACTGATCATTTGCGAAGTTTCCTTTATACAAGGAATGCAACAATAATGATTTCTGCTAAAGATCAAAAGCTTTCGGATAGAAGCTAAAGGAAGAAGAAGAACAAAAAAGTACGGAATCAAGATAAATCAAAATCAAATGAACAAGAGACAATGAAAAAAGAGAAAATCAAATATTTCGATATTGTTACCGTTATGGTATAAACAGCATACATTTTTTTCTAACGAAAAGTGCATCCTATTGTGCT
The DNA here is from genome assembly GCF_001313835.1 of Polistes canadensis. Lineage (NCBI taxonomy): Eukaryota > Metazoa > Arthropoda > Insecta > Hymenoptera > Vespidae > Polistes > Polistes canadensis. Next base: position 175,482 of record NW_014569808.1, read on the forward strand.
TTAAGGATATATGTTTTGACTCAAGAATCGAAGAAAAGCTCTTCTTCTCTAGCTGATTATAAATTTGGAAGAGAATACGTTATTGTACGATGCAGTAGTTCTATCAAATTCTATTTTCTATTTTGAATAATGCGTATTGACAAAGAGAAGGAAAATAAAATGTAAAGTTCTTAGAAAATATTACTACAATATAAGTGAAGAACCACTGGCACAAAGGAAAAAGAAAAAAGACTGTATCAGTGACCGTTTCAATTCGTTCGAATTTGTTTCGCTTTTTCCGGCAACTCTTACAACTTTCTCAGTCCGTACTTTTCTTTTCGGACCGGTTTTCGACGAAGGAAAAAAAGGAGAGAGATAGATGGCTGTCGGATGATAAGAAAAGGATAAGATTTTTCTGAAGCTTACTTACTTTGTTCACAAAGAAAAAATGAAAGTACGCGGTGTAACGGTTTTAAGTTAAGAAAATCTACCCATCAGTTTTTAGATGAAAATACGAGCCTCTGCTATATCTCACACAAAAGAGAATACGAAATATTATTTTCTCCCCGCAAGGAAAAAAAAAATTCTCCCCTTTTTTGCATTCAGTTATTTCATTAATTACCACTTTGCGAAATTTTTTGCATTAGACAGAAATTTGAAAAGTATTTAATAAAGTAATATTTATAATGATTAAAAAATATCGAAAAATGAATTAAAATTATTTCTCGCACGAAAAGCGTTTGGTAACTTTGAAGAAGCATAATTTTCAAGCAGAAATATCAAATCTATCTTCTCGTTTAACATACTGAAATGGTTTTACGTCTGGCATACATATCAGTAGTACAACCCAATAAACGTCTAATCTTCTATAAGTACGAACAGAGTCAGAGAGAAAATTCGTTTGTACTCTTGCGTAACTCGTATTAATTTACATTGATAATATGTTGAAAAAATAATGATTAATGATCTAGTTGTTTGTAGAATTATTCGAAAGAATGATTTTAGTAAAGTGTTTAGAATTTTTTTTCTTTATATTCCATCCAATATCGTCGGACTAGAAACGGAAAGAGAGTGTATTTCGTTGGAAACGTAAGAAACGGAATGCTTGAGAACGACGAAGACGTTGGAAAAGAGGAAAAAAAATGGTAGGGGTTGAGAATAAGGGTGTGTAAGCGAGTCGACGAGTTTGCGAGGCAGAAACGGTGCAAATCGCTCGAAGCAGGAATGCGAAATACGGATGGTGACTGCGAAATGGCGTTGCACCGTTGCACCGTATCACCGGTTCGCCATTTTGTCGGCATCGCTGACGTTCCCCAGCAGCAGCACCCCCATCACCACCGCGTTCTCGATTTCCCCGGCACGGTTGGCTCGTAAAAAGCGGACGACACGACTTCGCACTTTGCTCGTTCGAACCTTTGCCTCGTCGCCTCGTCGTCGGGTCACGATCTCTCCGAAAAATAGCTACCGAAAAATAGCTACCGAAAAATAGCTACCGAAAAATAGCTACCGAAAAATAGCTACCGAAAAATGGCCACCGAACGAAAAGAGGAAGCAAATCGCGCTCGCGAGAAACCTAATCGATATCTCCCACCGATCCCATTACAATTACTTTTTAGGCAATCTATACTATTTCGTCTAAATATTTTTATATATAAATCCAAAACGCGAATATGACTAATTGTGAAAAAAATAATAACGTTATTCCGAATGTTTCAATGCGAGCAAGGAACGCTTTTTATGCATGAGTGTATTTCTGCTTTAAAACAATACTCCTGTTTATTTTACAGTAATACCTGCTACTCCATTTCCTTGTTTTCCAACCTCTTTGAACTTTATCCTGTAATAATGATGCTAATCCGCGCAGAGTCAAGTTTCATAATATCTTTTAACAAGGCTAAAATACGAAAGCTCGCAGTTACAATTTTCGAAATATAATAGGTACTTATCGGTATTGTAAAACATATCTTTGAAATGTCAGAAAGATAATTAATCCGACGCTTACAGTTCATTCGAAAGGATTTTACCTAGTGAGTATTAGAACTTAAAACGAAAATTTACGACTTTTTCATTCGTTTAAACGCGAACGCGAAAATTCATTGCGAACGGCTAATAAATCGTCGACGACGTCATACGTTCGATCGTGATCAAAAAAAGAAAAAATGGAAAAGGAAGAAAGAAATAAAACAAAAAATAAAACAAAAAGGAGAGACAAAACAGTTTCGGTCGAGTACAAAACTCGAGTGGAAATTGAAAAAGTATCACGTCGAATTGATAAAGCTGAGAGAATTCACGAGGACGTGTCGTTCTCCACCTATGCTTTCAGCTGGTATTTTTTTTTCTTTTTTTATGTTTTTTACCTTTTTTTTCTTTCTTGTTTTCCGTTAATATTACGTGCCTTCATGGCAGGTTCATCAAATTCGACAGGGCTTGGTGCGCTACCGAGCCAATAAATTTTACCGAAAGCAATATCTAAAAATGTACAAATTACAATATATTGCAATTACACGTATGAAATCTGATACGATCGAATCGAATATAAATTCCAAAGAATGCCTATATCTATATGAAAGAAATCGTTTATAGCAAATTATTGAAAAACGATACTTTCTTCTATTGGAATCTTCTTCTATTTTATTCGTATATTCTCCATGAGAATGATAGATTTCTTTTTTTACGTTGATATATAATAATTATTATTCTAGTATAAAATAATCTTATATATTGTTATATGTATGAGGATAGAAGATTAAATGAATTAGTTTCTTGATCGATAAATGTAATATTTGTAATATTAACAATAGGTATATAGAGAAACACATTAAACTTTCGTTAGGGGTTGAAAATTAGGGGTAAGTTGTTCGAAATAAAAATAGTAAAACGATACACCTAACGCCATCTAAACTGTAGCTTTGAAAACACTCTCGGCATAAAGTTTCAGACGAAGTTCCAAAGATGACAGCACCCTGATCAAATTGCGAACTTCCCCTTTTACGAGATTATTCTTCTCTTTAAGGAAAAAGAATCGTATTAAAAACGTTTGGCACGTTCTACAATGTGTCAAATACTTGGAAAATAGCCAAGCAACGATTTTTCTTCCCGTTTTACGACTTTCCATCCTGGTATTCGTTTTTAAACGAATGGAACTGTAATATTTGAACTATAATATTTGAACTTTTCCACAATTAAATTTGTTATACTTATTTGAGTTTGCAAAAAAAATAATGATGAGCATATTGGACGTGTCTACCAATATATTTGCTTCATCTATAATATATAAAAATATTCCATACTTTGTCTTTGATTTTATTACGTTCCTTTATTCGATTTTATTTCACTTGATCTTTTTATAGATGCATATTCTGCATTATTTATCATTTGTTCGAAAACTGATCGGAAAAACTGAGGAAGTAAGAAAAAAATAAAGCTACAATTTCTTCCATTTATTAGGGATACAGATTAGGTTGTCGTCGAGTGATTTATACTATCGGTTTCCTACTCCAGAAAACAGTCTGCGACCAACCAGCACGACATGAAAATACCTACCTACGGCCATGATTCTCGATACATCAATTTTATGCAGAACGCACCGATTTGCCTTTCAATTTTCATGCAAATTTCTCGATTGGTCGTCCGTAAAGGTCTATGTCCTTCTTGCCCTAGATACCATCTACCACCCTCCCTCCCACTCTCCTGTTTCACCATCTATCTTTTGCATTTTTAAAATGAACTTTTTAAATATCTTTCATCTCATATCGTAGTCTTTAAATTATGTTTCATTTTATATATCATCTAACGTTAACCCATAGAATAAGATTTGTTAACGTTCATTCTTGCTCTTTTTTTCCTTCTTATTACTACTTGCCTCTTATTGTAATCTTGAAGAAAAATTTTTCTTTTCTTCCCCACTTCGTTTCTATTGGCGATCTAACTAAATTGATACGACATCAGCGTAACAGGTTCTCAATTTTGCGGGCAATATAAAAAGGGATGTTTTACGAGTACTTTCGATTAACCAACAAACCATCGCGAGCGATGGTTTAGTTGAATAAAACGATGATGATACTTGTATTCGCTTTATTAATTAATGTTTTGAAATTTCCTTAAGTAAATTGGACAAAGAAAAATTTACAATTATTCGCAAAATATCGTAATAACAAAAGCAAGCATTTTATTTTCCTTCGTGATCTGATAAAATCGTAGAAGAGAAAACATTTCAATCAAATGATATATCAATGAAACGCGATTTCTTTCTTTGCCATTTCAATTTCAAATCTCCTACTATGATATTTCGCGCACACGCGAATGCACAAATCTCGGAAAGAGAGAGAGAGAGATTATTTTGATGAAAAATAAAATATTAGAAAAAAGATAAGAAGAGTAAAGTCAAGAGGTCATCGATATCGGCTCACGTTCGATTCGTTATACTCTCACCCTCCGTGATTTGATTTTAGAAGGGCGCAGAGTTTTTCTCGGCAACCGTGAGAGAACTTTCCCTTTTCGTGGTTCAATCCCAAATAGGAATATGGTGGTACACTCGATCGCTGCCGTCGTTGATAATTGAAACCGTAAATTAAACCTTCGGGATAAGCTTCGCGAGTAAATGAGTTTTTAGATCTCTCCTCCTACCATATCCTTCCTCTTCCTTTTTCTGTTTGTTTCTACTTTTCGATATATTCGTTAAAATGAAACCCGTGATTAAACGATCACACAGTGATCCAGAATATCTTTTCCAATTGACACAGTTAATGCGTGTACACGAGAAAAGTAAAATAGCAAAGCCAACGATTTCTTTTGCATTGTCATTTTTCATCAAATGGATTAAATCGAGAGATTGCAGTCTGTCTATTTAACAAATATTTCATAGATTTTTATCAAATGTACAATATATCATTCGTTAAAAGAACTATATTCCAAATGATTTTTGTATGTAAAAGAGACCATAAACTCGCGCGTTTCAAATTGTTGACAGAAAAATATCGTAGGAGATAAGACTAGAAACTAGGAAGAGAGAGAGAGAGAGAGAGAGAGAGAGAGAGAGAGCGAGAGCTAAAGATGAAAAGAGAAATAATATTCGTACGTGCTTTTGCTCTTTCCGAAAAGATATTAAAATTTCGTAATATTTCGTGGCTTGAAATAACGCACTCTCAAGGAGTAAGTAATTTTATAATATCGAAATACCTGAATGTACAGCATTCTCAGTGGATTCCGACGTGTGTCTCATTCGTCGACTCGGTTAACATCGATGCGACATTCAATTTCCATGCGCGCTCGGTCCAACATATCACGAGTGACAGTCGCAATGTTCTCACAACGGTAAAATGCTCGAAACATTTGTTCGCGTCTATCCTGTATCTTCTTGCTTTCAAGGGAAGAAGACAAAAATAAAGAAGACTATATTCTACGATTCATTTTGACCCACTACAATTGTTCGAATAACGCGTTACATTCATACGCGGACGAATGCGTGCGCGAATCGATACGCACGCGTTTAAATTCATTTTAAATTCATTACAAATCCATTTAAAATCCATTTCATGTGAATTCGTTAATCGAATGCGTTCAATTTTTTGTCATTAAATATTTCTTACGCAATTGCTATTGGTTTACATATTATATTTTGATATAAAAAATCTGCTCTAACGCAATTTGGTCAAATTTGAAGGAATATTTGACGAGCGAAATTTGACGAGCGAAATTTGACGACGACGACGTCGCGTCGAAGCTCTCCGATGAAATCAAACCACGCGAAAATAAAAGAAATTTAAACGATCCTAAAAGTCATCCGATTATAGTTCGTCGTTATCGATTTAAAGTTCCCCGGAACAGCCGTTTTACCGATCTCCCCTGACAAACTAGCAAATGCGATCGAATGAAACAGATTCAACGATAAATTAAACAGCCAAAGTCCACGGCGCTCTAATTTGCAGATCGTATTCGAAAAAGAAAACTTTGTCGTACTCCGGACGGGATTGGAAGAATTTATAGTTACTCTAATATCGAAAACTCTGAATAGTTTGCGAGCCGACCGATATGCATATAAATTTTCTAACTGACCCGAACCAAACGTGCTCCCGGTACCACAGCCAAACTACGGTGATAATTTTTCGTCTGACGTAAATCAAAGTAACTCGTAAAAAACGACACGACCTATCGTAATAGTACGCGCATATATGCGCCAGGTATATTATATACGTCAACCATATTCGTATAATTCGTCAAATATTTAACAACAATATTTCTAGTTTTTACCTGAATCGCGATACATTGTTGTTAAGGAATCTTTTTATTTTCATGAAAATATCATCTCCGAGGAGAAAAAGTCAACGTTTCTTTTTGTTTTCCAGGACAGAGAAATTTAAAGAAATATCCTGTGATGGTGTTTATACATGGCGAAAGTTACAAATGGAACAGCGGTAATCCATACGATGGCACCATCCTAGCTGCTTACGGAAACGTCGTTTTCGTCACCATCAATTTTCGGCTTGGCATTTTAGGTGAGTAAGATTCTTCTCCTACGAATATTTACTATACGCAGAACTTTTATGTATATGTCTTTATTATGTTACATCTATATTTATTTTAATTTAGGTATGTATGTGTTTCCAAATTTGCATACGATAGATATGCTTTTACACGATTGCTGGCATTACGTATGCACGCAAACATGTATATATTTACACGTATCTAGATATAGATATGTCATAAAAAATGTATATTATATATGCGTGCATTTAAAAATCCGGATTTAATGCGGAGCGTGCATTAAGCGCACGTGTTTTGCATTTCTACTTTGCTATAAATTGTAAAACCGTCGAGTCGATTCGAAAGATATTTTTCTCTTTTTCTCATTTTCTCTTTTTCTCTACTCTTCGACGTCGTATCGCGTTTCGACCCTGACAAAAAAATCAATGGATTCTATTTACGAAGATCGTCGAGGATATTTGAATTTTTAGCAGACCAAAGGCACAACCTGTTCCAATTCGAATTCACGAAATCCCATCGGACTGTGTGCGGAGGCATTCAACACGGAATCTGAACTTCTGCTTCGTTAACATTCACGCTTCGCTGTTTCGGTCTTTGATTCTTAATACGCGACTCCTTTTTATTTTCGCTATTTGTTACTGTATTGTTGAACGTGACCAAGTTGCATGGTCAATCCGACAAAGAGTAAGGAAACCCAAAAACAAACAAATTCAAACTATGCTTTCACAATGGATTAGATAAACGATACTATTTTCAATTTGCCTAAAGTTCGATTCTTTCATCCCTCAAATTAACTCGCTTTATCTTTCGCACCGAGTTCTTTTTGACTGACTAATGAAAAAAAAAAAAAAAAGAAAAAAAAGAAAAGAAATCTAGTAGATAGAAGCGCGAGATGAAAATGACGAAGTACGTAGCTTAATCAAACTAACGAAAGGTTAAAGAGCCTCCTTTCCTGTTAGTTAGTCCGAAACGCGGAACTGGCTCTTATACCATAACGCTTCTGTTCTTTTCTTCCACCACGCTGAACTCGAGGAGCATATTTTTTCCCATGTTTTGCGAAGGGGCCAAGTTATCCGTGAGCTTCTATCCTTCGCCTTTTTCCTTCATTCTTTCTTTCTTTCCTTCTCTCTCTCTCTCTCTCTCTCTCTCTCTCTCTCTCTTTTACTCGAGCAAAGCAGACCACCTAAAGCGGAGTTACTAAGCGCTTCTCCGGCACTTTAACCTAATTTATGATTATGGTTTCGGACTCGTCTTTCTTTTCTCTCTCTCTCTCTCTCTCTCAAACGCTCATTTCTCTTTTTATCTTTATATCTTTTCTCCTCTCTCGCTATTACGCTCTTTTTTCTACTTCGACCACTCCACTTACCAGCTAGGCTCTACGTTCGTTCATTCTCTATTGCAACGTTCGTCCATTTGTATCGTGCTCCCACTTTTGTTATACATTTCACAAGGAAAGGTCAGTCGAAAGGTTCCCTTTGTAAAACGCAACTTTCTTCTATACTTATGTTACTATATACTTCTTCTTTCCTAACTTGGAATAACGTAAACACTGGGGTGCAAGTCTCGGTAAACTCAATGAACTTTACTCTTGCATCTATCAGCATTTTTTCTTTTCCTTTCTTCAAGCCTTCCACTACCTTATTTCTTACTTCCAAATTTTTCAAAGTCTCCTTTCTCCGTGGATGATAGATAGCGTTCACTATTTTTACGCTGTAGACCATGACGTTCTTTTACGGGGATATAGCGACCAATTGCAGGAAGATTTTCAAAGAGAGAGAGAGAGAAGAGAGAAAGAGAAGCTGAGAGAAACTAGGATTTATTATAGTAGAGTTAGAATTTGTGAAAATATACAAGAATATATACACCTAAGCATAAAATGTGTAAAGGACGGAAGTGCAATACCGTAAAATCTCTCAAAGCTGGGAGGTCCAAATTTTGTATTTATTATTTAAATTTGATTAAAATTGCACTGTGTGGCAAAAACAAATATCGACAGATTAATTTTACATTTTCAAACTATAACTATATAGACATAAAAACGTGGTTCACGTAAAGAGAAATAAACTTACTCGCTCGATGTTACTGGATAAAGAAAAGAAAGTGATTTTCCCGTAGGTTTCCTAAGACCAGGTATAAGGGACGACGCGGCGAGTAATTTTGGATTACTGGATCAAATAGCAGCGCTTTTATGGCTCCAAGAAAATATTGCTGCCTTCGGTGGAGATCCCGACATTGTGACCTTAGTTGGCCACGGTACCGGTGCTATTTTTGCTAATTTACTTCTCCTCAGTCCGGTTGCAAACAACGAAGGTACGATTATTTTTTTTAATTCGAATAAAAAGTAATTATGTAAAAAACCGAAAAAGCGTAAGATATTCCATTCGTTATAGCATAATTTGTAATCATTTTTTAATTGTGAACATTTTGTACGCGTTTACTTTTTCAGTAAATATTTTACTTTCCGAAAGACTTCTTCTCTATACTTTATGCTAAATTGAGAATCCGAAAAACTTGGAGTCTAACCAAGGAATCCATATCTTTTCGTAGGTAGGTGGTATTTTATATCTACGTTGCGAAAGCGTATACGGAGTTCAACAAGAGTGAAATTATCCTGTACGCCCTTAAAACGTTTCCGTATTTCAAAAATATATTAAAGTACTTAGACTTTGGAAAAACAACTCCATCCCTTTCTGTATGCCCCTAACGTGTATACGAACCAGTACATACTGTGTGCTCTCGAATTGGTGTCGTTCAACGAGAAACTAATCCCCTCTAGGTAAATTCCAGGAAAACTCGTTAAAAGAACTTCCAGTTTGCGGAGTCACGTAGAAAAAAATTTCATATAAACCTGGAGCGTCGAATTTTTCCATGTCGCGTAAACTTTTTTCCAAGGAAGAATTTGGCGTCGTCAGAAAACTAAATAGATTAGAAACACAACTGGCAATGATACTTGATCACGTCTTACATAGGTATATGTTAACAATATAATTCAAAAGAATGGAAAGTTCTAAATCAAAATGAAATTGGAATATATATCGCGCGAATGGGAGAAAGTGTATTGAAAAATAATAACGTTATCGACGAGAAATATATAGATGTAAATAAAGTTGGATTCAACTCGAGTAGACGATGGTAGAAGAATAGAAGGACGTGTTGGAGAAGTTGGTGTTAAAGTTGGCCAGTTTCACGAGATCGAAGTTTGTTGAAAGGGGGTGTTAGGATGGCGGGAGGGAAAGCTGGAGAAGATAGGTTTGAGAGAGGAGGAGAAGGATAGAGAATCGTTTCGTGAATTAATCTCGTAGATCGTGGACGGCGTGAACCGGTGAACCGGCACACACGCGTGCATACGTATTACAGGGAGAAACTGGGAGAGTAACTAGGAAGGGGTTCCTAGCACAGCTTGGTCCTACGTGTTACGGTCTAAACGTTCCTCGCATGAACGCGTTCGTCGATTCTGTGGTCGTCCCTCTCCTTCCCCCATCTCCTTCCACCATCTCCTACCACCATCTCATACCACCATCTCATACCACCATCTCCGTACCCATCACCCAACCCACAACGCTCCAAACTCCATGACGAACATAAGTACTTACTTTGCGAACAGTACAGACAAGATTCCACCATTTTTTATGCTCGAAAAATCGATAATCGAGAAAGTTTTTTTTTTCCTTTGCTGCCCTTGACATCACCACGATCGACCAATTCAACCCCTAACTTCGGTTAATAATTATAGATATACAGTTCAACTTCTCCATCGAGTATGCTTCAACGTAGATCATTTTCTTTTTTTTCTAATCGTTTCTTCTCAAGTAAGGATTTTAATGAGTAGGTACTCCACGACCAGGATTAATTCCCTAAATTCAGAGAACTTGTAAGAGACTTTTAAATGAAACTTTTAAACTTACGGTTTTGGAGAAACTAAGGTGAATCCTTTCTAGCAGTAGAAAAACTATAGTTACGACCACGTTCGTATAGAAACACCTGAGATAAAAAGTAGATTGCGATTTTTCATCCTAACCCTTGTTTGTAATTTTCCACCTCGGGATCGGAAGAGAAAAAAGTAAGTAAGGAAGAGAAAGATGATTATCGGTTTCTTTTCCTCTCTTCCTCTCTTTTGTTTTCACTTTCTTCATAGTTTTTTTTTTTCAGCACAGCGAGCAAGCAGAAAAGTTATTAATCGTTCCTGTCTCTTATAACATTCAGGTCTGTTCAAGCGAGCCATTCTGATGTCCGGTTCGGCATTGAGTGCTGACGCTATCGGCAAGGCGCCGCTGCAAATTACCAAGCAGGTAAGAAGATATTCTGGTTTCATCGATCAATTTCCAATGGAAGATGGATTTTTACAAGAAAAAAAAAGAGATAAATAACTTATCGCATTAAAAACAAAAGTCTCTTTTTCTATTATACCTTTTGGAAGAGACCGCGTAAAATCCAATCAATTTTTCGATAGGTTTTATTTCCGAAACTCATTATACATAGAATTCTCCTGTTGCGTTATATCATCGGTTAAATGCACATTCGAATTATTTTATATATGCCATTAGTAGTAATTAATTTACTACGTGCATTATAAGGAATATGTGCTAGATACAATGAAATGGCTAATTCGCTTTTATTCCAATTGAATTTCAATGAAATCGACTATTATTGTTTAAATACCTATTAAATTCGTCGATCAATAGGAACGATATTTTCAATGTCTGTCCTGCATTAACGACCGATTCAAAATTTAGAGTTAATTACGTTCATTGCCTTCGATAAATGTTTTTTTTCTCTTTAGGTATTATTTTAATTCGCAAATGGAAGGAAGAAAAGATAATCATCCTCGCCATTATATCGTTGTAATATTAGACAGAAAGAAAATAGCGGTGAATGGTTTATTAGATTAAAGGAATGAAAGGGTGTCCTTAGTAAAATCCGCGAAATTTTGTGTAACGTAGGGGGTCGTAGTAAGGGGTAGGGGTAGGGAGACAAGAACTGAGTTCGCTCGAAGGCCCGCTAAAGGTTTTCATCGCCTTTGATCCCGTCGTCGTCAAAGGGATGAGAGGATTTAGGAAGTCTCTTACGTATCTCGAACGCGAAATTAAACGCATCGGTGCAACACGGGTCGACGCCTTTGCGTTTCCACCGTCTTTACTCTTCGAGCTTTCTCCTCGTCTCTTATTCTCATTCTGTCTCTTATATCTTTACAAACACTGCAACATTAGAAATAACAAGTTTTATAGGAAGTTCGCGTAGGGGGGAAATAGGACATAGAATTTATTTTTTCTTTTCATAGGAATATACCATTTTAACCAAAAGGATACACGTATTCTGCAAGTATTAGAGATTTTCTTATTTTTTCTTTTTTGTTCCGATTTAAAAATGCAATTTATCAAAACTATTTTTTTCAATCGAATTAATTTATTTCTATTCATTATGTTAAGAAATTATTTAAAGCTCTCAAATGATCGATCCAAATGACTCGGTAATTTATAAAAACGATTAAATACATTTAATTAGTAAATGAATGGCCAAATGATTTATTAGAGTTTCATTTGCATCACAAATTTCCTGCGAAAATACGAATACGTATAGGAATACGAATTGGAATACGAATAGGAATACGAATAGGAATACTAATGCAAGCCATTCTTCCATTGCATCGGGCAAAGAAACGTTAAGAGAATAAACTGGTGTCACGATCTAAATTCCAGTAAGTTAGAGAGAAATAAAAAAGGAAAAACAGAAAAACAATGATCGTTTATCGTTGGGAGAGCGCCGAGATAGGTCAGGAATGTTCATTGCTGTTCGGGAGAAATTGCAGGAATCGTTTCCTTTTGCAGGTGGCGATAGCTTTGAATTGTCCAACGACGAACGACAGCGATTTGGCGCATTGTCTACGCTTTCAAGATGTCGAAACGCTTCTCAACGTGAAGATTCACAAGCCGCGATACGTGCCGGCGTTCGCACCTCTCGTTGACAAAGCGGTTATACCGAATAAACCTATTAACCTCATGGAAGACACACAACTTTTCGGCAGGTTAGTTATTTTATTTTACATTGGTTTGTTTCGTAAATAATAAGTGGCGTGTTACAAAGTAACAAACTTCTTTACTTCTAGCGTCACTTATTTATGAATCAGCTGAATAGATCTAAAATCCATGAAAATATGATATATTGTGAAAATATTTGGAGAATATATCGAAAATATTTGATGTATATATTCTCTAGGCGGCGAATAGAGGAGATAAAATATACAAAACGATACTGGTAGCGTTTCTCTCAATCGCATGCTTTTAAGAGCAGCCACCTTTTACCATGGCATTACGTACTACCGCGTATTATTGCGGCAAGTGGGTACGCGCAGTAGATTAATCCTTTTCGCCCGCGTAAACGTGCATCGTATAGGAACCGTTTATGGTGGAAGGGAACAAGCACGCTTTGAATATATCTCGCGTATATTCGTGCAAAATATCTCTAATACGTCCACTTGTAAATACTTGCGCAGATACGACTTAATGTACGGCATTACCGAGTCAGAAAAATTTCACATTCTACCGCAAACTGCCTTACAACATGGTTTGTTCGATAATCAACGCGATGAGATCCTTCGAGATCATGCTAAGGTAAGAATTATCGTTCCTAGATCTAAATGAACAATTTCATTTGGAAAAATAATAAGGATATCTAATTAATTTCACAGGCCACGCACGAGCTGGAGCCAGAGCTCGTCCTATCGAAGATCCTCGAACACTATGGAGACTTTTATGGCGAATTTACAGACGACTACGCGACGAAGAATAGGGACATGGTCCTAGAAGCACTTTCTGACAGCGGTACTGTCGCACCCTTGATAATGACCGCCAATTTACATTCTAGAGCAAACCCGAATAGCTACATGTACGTCTTCTCTCATCCGAAGGCTATGCAAGATTATTCCGGTGTAAGTTACTTCTTACCTTGACGTTGATAGATCGACTACTCCTTGGACTTGCACGAATATGTTAATTAATTTCGAAGAGTGTTGAAAATGAAAATCGATTTCAAGTAATCATTGCTCGTATCGCGTGTCCACATTTTAATGTAAACTAACGTATAGTAGATTTGCGTATATTTTCGTTATTTCGTTGTTTTCCATTGCACACACGTTGCACCGATATCTGGAATTTTCATCCTGTTAAATACACCGAAAAGAGAAAAACAACTTAAACGTACTTACAGAGTTCGGCGAAGTTCGTCGAAGGGAGACGTCAAGGAAATTTCAAAATCCCTGACATATTTCTTAATGGAATAAAAATGTGTTTTTACGTTAAGTTGCCTTACTCTCTATACCATGCATCACGGTAACTAAATATTTTTTATCTAATGTAATCGATAAAAATACGATCGCGGAATTTCCTCTATCTGACTCTGTCTCGCACTTTTAAATTTATTATTGAATGGTTTAACAATAGTCATTATGTTCGTAAACCGAAGAAACGAAAATCACGAGCACAAACTATGAGTCTGTTTGGGTTAAGGCCAACTGTTCTTGTGACTTCTATTAGACAGAGACTAAATTGGCTGAAACGTCGAACTGTTTTCAAGTAGAATTAAAGTTTCATTCTCCGATTGGATCTGGTCCTTTATTTTCCAAATTATCCAGCACTCTCGACTCGGTGTCGATGTAGGTGCACTTAACCGACCCTTGATCGTATCGTTGATCAGCATAAAGGTCTCTTTAAGCTCGTAGACGCTTGTGAAATCACCGGAGTGTTACAAATTTGTGTTGCGTTATGGCGTTGGATAGAGATGTTTAAGAACCGCTAAAGCGATCCTTTTATTTTAGTCAAATCAATTAGCTTCTTCAATTAGACATTCTAAAATATCAGGCATTTCTAATTTTTCTCATTTTTTCTCATTTTTTCTCATTTTTTCGAATAATTTGCGCGAATAAGGAAACAAGAATATTTTCTATCCTCGGATTAAACGTAATATACACTCTGTATCGGTCAATAATCGTAATATTTATTCTACTCGCGTTCGCGTATTGAGATTAAATAAACGAAAAAATAAAAAAGTAAATAACAAAAAAGCCACTTTCGCCCTCCGAAAAAGAGGGTATCGTTATGAGAGTCGTATTGTGCAATGGAAAATGGTATTATAGGACGATATCACAGGCAAATACCTACGGCAAATACGGTAAATATTACATATTCGGTTACCGCTGTTGCCTCTTCGACACGGATATTTGCATCGTATGGGCGTACCGTGCACCATAAATATGGGGAATTCCATTTCCAAGTTCAATGACGTAGTCGATGTATCGTTACGGTAAAGTCGCAAATTCTCGAACGCACTGATCGAAGTATGAGACGCGCGCACGCGTCTACCCCCGCGTCTACCCCCGCGTCTACCCCCGCGTCTACCCCCGCGTCTACTCCCGCGTCTAACCCCACGTATCCTATACGTTTTCCTGTTATACCAAGAGCTAGACAGAGAAAGAAAGGGGGATATGATAGAGAAAACCGACAGGAATCGGATTGGCGCGCGTGAAAAATGTCTCTAGCGTGGATTTATATACCGGGTGTTTTATTTCTCAATGAATCTAGTAGAAAGATCAATACTTTTATATGCATTATACTTCGCGGATAAGGATCATTCAGAATTGAATAAAAATCAAATATAATTTTTAAGAGAGCTTACACGAAATGGAAAATCTAAATAAATAAAATTGACACTTTGTTCGTATGTATGTAGATAGGAGAAGCAAACGCTAGAGATAAGGCTGCTAATTTAAATATTCTGAAGATTGGTGTGCGATGGCTCGGCCGGATGATTATTTCTGATTTCTCTCATGTACTCTCTCTCTCTCTCTCTCTCTTGGTGATGTTATTCGAAGCTTGTATAATTATCGGCGACGCCGTTGAATGGGATATCACGAGGATAGGGGTGGAACAAAAACCGGGACATATCGATCGATATCGTCGCTTCGTTATTTTACAGCAACAACGACAACAGACGATACACGGGGAAGAGCTGTCCTATGTGCTCGGCGTTCCACTCGATGGGAGCAAGTACGACTTGCGTACTCGATACAACATCGGCGAGACATTGTTTTCCGAGGCCATGATGAATTGGTGGTGCAGTTTTGCATACATTGGGTAAGCTTGATCGTTTCTATTGCATAATTATTATGCAATTAGTTACATATTTTTCAGTCTAAAGCCGCTTCCTAACGTTCTGCTAATAAAAATACAAAAACTTGTGAAACGTTTTCGCGGTTGTTTTACACATAGATCTAAAATATTTACACGTACCATATTTCAGAGTAGAAGGATACATAGAGGGTGCTTTAAAATGCACTTTAGATGTATACCCGCAAAAATGTTTCCAAGCTCTTTTTTAAACAGTGATAGTATATAAAATGTCAATACATTGATATTATAGGTAAATGAAATTTATTTTCGATGACGTGCTTGTTAAATTGTTAACAGTACGCCAATTCGTATCGTTACTAAATAACAATTTCATACGTGTCTATTCGAGGAGCCTAAAATTTTCCCTCAAAATAACTCGCTTGTACCTTTTTTATGACGATGCACTTTAACGCTCTCCATTCCAGGGTTCATAATCGTACTAGAGTGGCCGCTAACAAAAGTCTCTTCGTTGCAGACATGTCAGTGATAATTTACACTCTCCAACAAGGGAAATGACCACGAAATAAAATGAAATCAACGTATACGTTGTTGCGTTACGTGTATTATTATATAGATATAAACATGCGCGTCGAACGTTTACTGCTCGCTTGTAAGTAGTATTAGCACGCCTATTTCAGCTAGTGGCACCCTGGAAAATTGCTTTACGAGGAAAACGGGAGAGAAACAGGAGGAAGGCTGTTTAGGAAGATGGTGGAAAGGTGGTGGAAAGGTGGTGGAAAGGTGGTGGAAAGGTGGTGGAAAGGTGGTGGGAAGCTTTAGCGGCACTTTCCAAACGGCTTTCGGCTGGACCGAAACGATTTTCAAAGCGAATCTAAGGCGACGCTCCTGTTTTACCCGTTTTACGTTCTACGAAAATCCGCTTTAGACGAAAAGTGGAATGTCGAGAAAAGCCGACCGTTTCACGAAGCTTTCTCGAATTATAAAACACGATTTTCAATTAACTCTAGTACGCCTGAATATTTATACGTTTACTGCTTGAAACGAAATGGTAATGATAATCTGCTTGAGCTGTCTTCCCTACTGACGTCGAGCAAAAATTTCTAACGTGGATAATAGTTGGAATAAAAATCACATATATTTATGCATTTAATCCGATATCATTATGATTTTACGTTCAATCTCAAGTTCAACATATTATAATAGGATCAAAATTATAAAAAAATAAATGAGCGAGACAACAATAGAGAAGAAGAAAAAAAATAATAAAATAAAAAATGATAGATCTCAATTCTCATAGGGCAGAAATCTGATGAATCTATTCGAAACGTGAGAGAATTACGAATAAAGTTAGTTACCCACGAGGTAAAGTTGATCCTATCTAATATCGTCCAAAGCAAATTACGTCTCCTAAATCGTTAGACTTAGAGTTGATAAATCCGTAGATCCATCAGGAATGCATAATGATAAACTAGATCGGTAATACTGAAGAATGACTCTAAGGAGAGTGTTTCTGTCCTCGGATATTACATTCGCATCCCATTTTCCAACATTAATCGCAATCCGTCAGTCGTGCACTCTGTCCCAGCTCGTCGTTTGGGTTTCATCAACATGGCTTCCTTCAAGCTCACCGCGTGAGAATAATTTTACTCGAGGAAGCTTGCACGAGGCGATGCTGAACTCTCGTCGCGATGCCTTCCATTTTTCGTCCTCGTTTACGGTTCTTGATTTGATCCCGCTCACTCTCCGAGTACTATCTTATACACTGCCACAGAATATATATATATA